>NC_133771.1:19894098-19914187 GCF_003597395.2 Chelonoidis abingdonii
TCCATGTACGCATCACTCTTGTCACTGCTTTGCTGTAGCCGCTGCCTCCTCGCCTGGCTTTGCAGGTCCCGGTTCAGAATTGACTGCACAAGAATGCACGAGGTGTTTAAAATGTCCATGATTGCTGTCTTGAGCTCAGCAGGGTCCATGCTTGCCGTAGAATGGCGTCTGCACAGTTCACCCAAGAAAAAAGGCTTGAAACGGTTGGCTGCTGCTGCTTTCAAGGAGGGAGGGGTGAGGCTGTACCTAGAAGCACCAGCGGCAATGTTTTTTGTCCCATCGGGCACTGGGATCTCAACCCAGCATTCCAATGGATGGGGGAGACTGCGGGAGCTATGGGATAGCTACCCACAGTGCAACGCTCAGGAAATCGACGCTACCCTCGGTACATGGACGCATACCGCCAAATTAATGTGCTTAGTGTGACCACATGCACTCGACTTTATACAATCAGTTTTAAAAAACCGGTTTCTGTAAAATCGAAATAATCCCGTAGTGTAGACATACCCTCTCACGCTCTTGCAGGAGATGGCCTCAGGGCATCTTACAACAACCACATCTTTCTCAGACTTTTCCAAGTGTGGGGAAGGAGGGGATGATAGGATGGGAAACAGAGCATGACATTGGGACTGATTTTTCAAGTCTTTATTTTGATTTCTTTGTGTGCTTTGCAATATGAATTTGTGGTTTAAAATTATGTAATGCTCCTGTAGTGCTGGATTGGTGTAACATTAGATCATGATGACAGAGCCTGGATAGGTAGATCTGCATACAGTGAAATAAAGAAATAGTATTTCTATTAATATATATGGTGGAACCAGAGAAGCTATGGTAGTTAAATTTGTAACAGATCTCTTTCTAATGCTTTCTTTAAAATCATATGCTTTTGGGACTGCACCCAAAGTGAAGAATATGATGATGCTAATAACAACAGTAGGTCAATTCTTACTATATTCAAATTACATTGTACATATTTTAAACTGCATATTTTGCATATACTATCAGCTACTGCATATATCTGAATAAAGTAAAATACATTTGCATAAAACAAATATATGGAAAATAATAGCTTTTACTATGGGCAGCTGGAAATCCTGTTTCCAGTGAACACACCTGATGCATTTATATAACTTCTTGGCTGTCTACACTTATGCCCATCTATTAAGATGTGATCCCGGTGCCTGTTCTTGAGTTGGTCAGACATTTGCCTTAGGGCATAAATGCCAGGGAGTGATGGGTTTAGATGGACAACCTGTATAACAGTGGCATGCCTTCTCTCTTGAAATACCTGATCTCCTCTGATCTTAACAAGAACACTACAGTATATGTACCACATTGCATTAAATTTCAAACAATCTTTTTTAAAAAAAGAAGTAGGTAATTCCCCATCAAAAGAACAGGATGAGTCAACTCTGGCTGAAGCCTATCTCTATTATTTTGATGTTTTGTAAATCTTCATCTTACACTTCCACTAGCCTAATTCTCATCCGAAGCCTTTTCCACCATAGACTTTCAAACTGATGGACACATCTTACTTACTTTTCAAAGGGTCATTGCAGGTAGTGAGGTCTGTATTCAGGCCAATGAAACTTCAAATCATCCCATGGGTGGCAAATGCTTCTGGCCTCCCTAAAGATAAGAAGCGAAAGGTCAGCTGCATGATTCTCTTAGAACATTCTTCAGTCTTGCTGAACATTCCTACTTGAATGGATTCATGGAGATGCTAGAAATTAACATCAGTGGGGAAGACTCTGTGAAAAAAGTTCAGTCATTAAATAATTTTCAGTGCTGGAAAAGGAAATGGTCCACCACCTGAATTTCTATTTATCTGTCTATGTTTGTACCTAGCTTTGAAACAAGACTGTGTCTGAATTCCCCTACACTTCTCTCAGAGTTCCCAGTTCTGTACCTCTATGCATGTGGAATTCCTCATGACCTCTGTGGAAGTTCAGGCATGAAGAGACACATTAGTTGTACAGAAACAAGTAGGATAGGTTGTAAGAAATTTACTGATACCTATATTCTAGTATCTAAGAGTCACAGATGTTCCATCCTCTGAATCCCCATGGATTTTACCTTCCTTCGGGGGTACAGAAACCCAGACTCCTCAACACACTGGCTCAGTTCAACTGCCGTGGTGTCACTTTCCTCCTCCACTGCAGCATCAGCCACTAACTCTGCTGCATAGCATCACCACTTCCTGCTGTCCTCCAACCAGCCTCTCTCCTATGTCAAGAAGGAACCTTCCCAACATAGGTGCCAACTCCATGGTTGCTCCGGGGCTCAAGTATCCACCAAAAAAGGAGGTGCTCAGCACCCACAGGACTGTATTAATCTGTTGTGGGCCCCAGTGCCTGGACTGTGGCCCTGCCCCCACTCCACCTATGCTCCACCCAGAGGTCCCGCTCACCACTTACCTGGGAAGGAGTGGCGGAGAGGAGCACCCACCAGCAATACCAAAAATCAGCACTTGTACTCCCTAAGACATTCTACTAGTCCCCAGAGCAAAGGGTGCTTTTCCAACTTCTCCAGAATCTGCTTCCACTATAAAGGAACAGGAAGTTGCATCTTATACAAACTTCCTCTTAGGTCTTCTAGTCTATCCCTCAGTCCATACAAGATTATTCCCCATAAACATAGTCCAGTTTAGTTTTTAATTGTACCAAGTGCTTCCCCTGGGGAACTGTTCAGCAGTCCCATGGAAATCACTGTTTGAGTTTTTTTTTCAGGATATTGAACTTTAGTTTACCCTTACTTTAATTGCACCCTAGTTCTCCTGTCACCTAAAACAACTCCTACCCATTTTCGGTGTTTACTCTCTTCAGATATATTGGCTGTTCTTCAAACCCATCCTTCCCTTCAGTTATTGCTTAGCTAAGCTGAGTTCAGTGGGACAACTCACTGTGCAAAGTAAAGCATGTGAGTGCTTGTTTGATAGAGGCCTAATTAAACAAAATCTAGGAAGGTTATTACTATTATAGCGTTATTATAACAACTATTATTTACCTGTATTATAGTAGTGCCCAGAGGCCACACAGAAATTAAAGCTCCATTGTGGTAGGTGCTGAATAAGATTGTAGTTGATGACAGTCTCTGTGCTAAAGATCTTGCTATCTAAAAAATGTTTTCAGCCTACTAACTATCTTGGGAAAAATTAGCATTTATCACTTTCTGCACCAAAATCCCAGCTGGCATCTGTCTTCTCCACCCCACTTCACATCTTATAATTTAGAAACAGTCCTGACTACTGACTGAGAAAAATACTAGATTGAATTATTGCCTTAATCAGTCATTTTAGGGCACACTTAAAGAGTTTTTCCTGTCAGGAAATGGTAAAGACTGTGTCAGATTTAAAAATCATATCAATTACCTGTTAAACAACAGTGAGGCTGATGGAAATCATGCAGACATTGCAGAAATATCTGAAATTATCCAAATTCAGTCAAGTGAAAGTAACTGTAGGTGATTTGCCCACTTAGCTAGATCAGTGATCTTTGACTTTCTGTGCTCTAGAGCCCCTTAGAAATCTTAATGAATATCCATATTTTTGCTTTAACAAAATATAATATTTTTAGTAAAATCTGTACCCATAATCTCCCTTCCATCTCCTAGGAGACACTAGGAATATAAGAACCATCATGGGCCATCAAGTCCAATGTCTAGCTTCCTGTAGTGACTAATACCTATTATTTAAGAGGAAAGCCTTCACCTTTGTCCACATACACCTTTCTAATAATGTGCAGGAAAATTCCTTTAGAACCTCTATGGCAGTAAGTTTGAAGCCCCAAAGCATGAGATTTTATTACCCTCAGCCTGCTCAACAACAAATGATTTTAATAGTCATAACATAATCCAGTCCTTTAAAACAAAACAAAACTTGGCCATAGTGTTTGACTGGATGACTTCCTGCTACAGTGAATTGCTCATTGATTATACCTGAACTGAAGTAGCATATCCTTTTATTTGATCTAAATTTAACAGCCATTGGTTTCCTTGTGAAACTCCTTATTCTTGTATCATGAGAGAGTATGAAAAGGAAGAACTGAACTCTGCATTTTGAATCCCTTCGTTGAGCCTAATCTAGTTCTTTTTATTTGTCAGGTAGGGCTGGCTCCAGCTTTTCTGCCACCCCAAGTGGCAAAAAAAAGAAAAAGAAAAAAGAAGACGACGAGTGGTGACACTTCGGTGGCAGCTAAATCATGCCACTTTGTCAGCGGCAGTTCGGCGGTGGGTCCTCCTTCTCTTCCTCTTCTGCAGCAATTTGGCAGCAGCTCAAAGAGGAAGAGAGGGAATGAGGGACCCACCACCAAACTGCCGCCGAAGACCCAGACTTGCCGCCCCAATACCAAACTGAGTGCCTCCCCTTGGAATCGGCCACCCCAAGCATCTGCTTCCTATGCTGGTGCCTGGAGCCTGGATCCAGCCCTGTTGTCAGGTCTTCTTTCATCCTACCAAGGATGAAATCCCTAACTTTGGTGCCCAGACCTTCTTTATAGGTTTATTAATTTATTAATTATTATTATTATTATTACTGTAACACCTTGGAGGCCCAGCCATTGAGAACGACCCCATTGTGCTAGACGATGCACAAACATGGAACAAACAGATGGTCCCTGCCCCCAAAGAGTTAACAGTCTAAGAAGACAGATGGATACGGACAGACCAATGGAAGAGTACAGGAAATAATGAAACCATATTGGTCAGCATGACAAGCAGCAGCCTCAGCACACCAGCACTCTAACGGCTGTCAAGTTTTTTGTAGGCCTCATGGCAAAGAAGGCTTGGGCTTTCCTTCGGGGTGAACATAGATGAAATACAGTGAAGGAAACTACATTAATGCCACAGCATGGTTAAGATTCTGTATCACGGCTCGAAGCACTAACTTTTATACCTTCTTATGGCTGAGTTCAAGTCTCTGTGGCACACATAATTGGAATAGAACCCCAACACTGTAAGGCATAGTCATCCCTGCGCCGATGCAGGTGCCAGTGCCGGCTCAGAAATGAGGTAGTTTGCAGCGCCCTATTCAACAGCTGTGGGGACTTCAGCCTACTTCAGAGGGTCCTTTGGGGCTTTGCAGGGCCACAGCTTAACAGGAGTGCATGACAACTCCGGCCACCCACCCTGTGCCCAGGTCTCCTGCAGAGGCAGCACGGAAGTCTCCTGGCACTGGGATACACCGGATACTCCAGTGGTATATACCAGCTATGATGATTCAAGGGGGCCTTACAGCAATGTTGAATAGGGCCCTGTAAAATCTGGTCTAGCAGTGACGGGTACCATATAAAAACCAAGGTTATATAAGAAATGAAATTATATGCGAGACAAGACTATCTAGTGCACATCGTGAATAGCAAGAAGTGAACACTGGAAGACACAAGGCAAGCTCCTCAGATGGTGAAAATTAGCATAACTCCATTGACTTGGGCTCCATTGATTGAGGAGCTGGTAAATGTGAACAGTCAATGAACAATCCATAGACTAAAATGTCTTTTGCATTAACTGTCAAACACTTTTCAATAGCAGACAAGTTAACAAAAAGCAAAATCCATCTGTTGATAATTCACAAACAGAAAAAAGAGCTCAGTGTCAAGTGAGTGATTCTTTATCACTAGTTCACCCAGCTCTAATAACTACCTCACAAAGATGTTGTGAGGATTAATTAGTTAATATTTGTAAAGTGCTGTGAGAATGAAGATTGTTAGATCAGCGCTAAATGTTTTATTTACATGATTTCACACAGTAGGGGTTCAGCATATCCCTGTGTTTGCAGGTTCCCACTTCAAGTTTAATCAGGACAAACCCCACTTTTATCAAGACATAATGTATTTTTATTGCACCAGCAGCACAAATGCATCCTACAATGTATAAATTAAGTGATTACTTTCTGTACATCTCACTCTCCAGAAAAAAAAACCTATCATAAATTGGGACCCTTTGAAAGCATTGCCAAATGTAAAATTTAGACTTCAGCCTATGAGTTCCTGTCAAAAATGTATCCACAGCCTCATTTGTCAGGTAGTGTTATTGATTTTATAATGTGTAATGTTTTTCTTATTGAAAAAGTGTTCCCAGGCCTGAGCTTATTAACACAAGGTTGATTACTCTTTGGGGAGAAGCAAACAGTTCTGTCATTTATTTAAGATAAGTGCAGGAAAATCATGGGTTTTATATACAGATTCAGTGAATAAAAAGTATGGTTACTGATTAAATAATATGAGGCTTGAAAATTAAAGTATAGTACAATGCTTCCTCTTTATGAAGCTCATAGATGTAAGCTATATGAGTTACTGAACTTTGAGGACATGTTACCTGTACATTATATAATTATTAGTTGCATTTTATTTCTCTCATTTTTATGGCTAATGAAGTTTGTATGAAATTACAATCTTTGCATTTCGTGTTCCTGCAGTTTATGTACCAGCTGAAGATATAATTCTCTGATTGTGATACAGTATTATGATCTTTCCCATAGCAATCCGTTCTAATACATATGCACCACACCACAGGAATATGACCTCTGGTAGAGACTAGCTCACAAAAGAGCAGATGACCTTGTCAGAAACAAAAGTTGAGATTTATAAAGCTAAATAAGGGTTTTAGATATATAACTCAGGTTAGTTTCTCTAAGTCCCATAACTGGTTGTGGAAATTTCAATTAAATATAATATTTTCATTCAAATATCCTTACTAATAAAGAAAGAGGCAAGCAATACCATCTCTGACCCCCAGAAAAGGTATAGGGCCTGTTCCACCAGTACTGCTTGTGGTTTTATATCAGTGTAAAATCGGTGATGTTACAGCGGCATCAAACTGGAATAACACACTGACAAATCAAGCCCCCAAGACATATACATCAAAATTCTGGTCCCATTGCAGACAGTGGCAAACCACACATGCACTTCAACAGGGTCAGGATTTCACTCATGGATGAATTTATTTTCCTACAGAATTGTTCTCTACCAGGCATCAGCAACGGTGCTGGGTTTTGTGGTCCCACACTACACAAGTGAAAATTCAGATACAGGAGCTGCTCCATGTCTTTCCATAAAAGCTGCCTCATTTGCACATGCTATAGTTCAGCAGGAAGTGTGGGAACAGAAATTCCTCCTACACAGTATAAAAATGTCCGTATTCCTTGATGCAAACTTTATAGGTTGAGTTTTTCAGAATATTCCCACATCTCCACTCTGCTGAAGTCCATTATAAACTTTCTTCATTAACACATTTTGTTCATATGGTTCGGCTTTCTAAACGTTACCTATACTCTGTCCATACTGTCACTTGTTCAGGGGTGTGGTCTTTCCTTAGTTCTCACTGGAGTCAATGGAAATGTCCTTTGCTATCAATGGATGCAGAATCACACCAACATATCGCAATGTTGGTATTGACTGGAAAGATAGGCTCCTTAAAACTAGAGAAGCACTTTCCAGTTTCCTTTCCCTTTCAATAACTCAAAGTTTATGTCTCCTTTGGAGACTAGAGATGAGCAGGAAACATTTATTTAACTTTGCAAATAGTTTGTGTGAGTTTGAAAATGTTTACAATCCCAAACCCAGACAAAAAGTCAAAATCTCAAAAATCTTCACAAACCAAAAAATTGATTTTTTTTGTCTGAGTCAATAGATACATCAGGGCTGCCCAGAGGATTCAAGGGGCCTAGGGCAAAGCAATTTCAGGGGCCCCTTCCATAAAAAAAAAAGTTGCAATACTATAGAATACTATACTCTCATGGGGGCCCCTGTGAGGCCCGGTGCCTGGGGCAAATTGCCCCACTTGCCCCCCACTCCCCTGGGCAGCCCTGAGACACATTTCAATTTCAATTTTGCTTTAGTTTTGACCTTTTCTCTTTCTTTACAACTTTTTTTTCAATCTAATTAGTTTACATTTCTAAACCAAATGCTGGTCTGAACCAGACAAACTGCCAGGGTAATCTTGACAGAGTGAATCTGATTCAGCTACCCAAGCAGAAAGACTCCTAGAAAGTCAGTGCAGAGATAGCCCTGGCATAAGAAGGTACTGCTGGCATTTTCCCCTTTGAGATGGCTTTGGGAAGAATTTATAAGAGACATTAACCCTTAGCTATCTGTTTATAACAGGGGTGGATGCCAATGCAAAATGCTCAAAATCTCTTTCCACACTCTTTGAGATTTTTGAAATTCTTTCCACACTCCCTACAATTCACCACCAGATGTCAGGGTAGCACTCATCCTTACTCTGCTTACATCTCATAGACTCATAGACTTATAGGTCAGAAGGGACCAATATGATCATCTAGTCTGACCTCCTGCACAAAGCAGGCCACAGAACCCTACCCATCCACTTCCATAACAACCCCTAACCTACGTCTGAGTTATTGAAGTCTTCAAATTGTGGTTTGAGTCATCCCCCCCACCCTGCAAGTAGCACCTTGCCTCCCTCCCCACAACTTATTGGAAAGCGGCAGCCGCTCCCTGCAGCTTCCAGCTGTTGCTCCTGCCTCTGCCTCTCCCTGCCAGGTGCAGCTCCTGGGCTCAGCTGCCCCATGGGCAAGGGGCCTGGATGCACCATGTGACCAAGCAAGCTGGGGTGCACATGACCCCCACCTACCCCCCCCATGCATCACCTTTGCCAGTGTAGATAACTGGGCGTGGCCAGGGCCTCCCACTCTCTGGGAGAAAAACCTAAGGGGACTTTTTTACAGAGACTTAACAGCAGATGGTGGTAGAGCTGAAATTAGCTGTTGTCTTACACCCTTGTAATGAACTTCTATTTCTCAGGGATGAACAACAACAAGAACAGACAACTCTGTCAGCGGCAACAGAGGACAGTGGATATGAGTGCTGGCAGGCTTATTCTGGAATTCACTGAGGGTCCAGCATTCCCTCCTGAGCCTTCAGCCTTTTCTGCTATTTGAGTGGGATCTATGCTTATATGCTTAGCCTCCAGACCTCCCCTGGGGTCCACTTGATTTTTAATTATCTTTCAAATCTCCATTCCATATGCAGTTTGCGCTCTCAGAAATCTAGAGTAAAACCTACTCCTTGTTTTCCATCCAATTCTCTCATAGTCTTCTCTCACAATTATTATTCTATAATCCCTTTTCTTTCTCCATTTTAATCTTTTTCTGTAGTCAGTTTATTTCAGAATTAGGATCCTTATCCTTTGATCTATTCATTAGCAATTTAACCTTACACTTTCCCCCCTGCTTTCTAGTGAAGTTATTACTGAGGATTCCTTAAATGGGGGGTGAAAACAGTAGAGTGGGGCCTTCATATCACAAAGTAAGGATTTATAAAGGAGGAGTATTGGGAAGGGGTCTCCCCATGGGAAAAGGGGAGTGGGAAATGAAATAGTGGGAAAAGAAAGAGTGCAGTTTGGAAATGGATTAGAAAGCTAGATGGAGAAGGGATGCTAGGTCATTTGGGAGCCTACCGATGTTATGCAGCTAGTAGGTATAAAGGCAATAAAGTCAGTCCACATGTAGAGAATGAAAAAAATTGAACAAGTCAAAATAAGTGCATGACAGGACAACAGAGAGGCAAAATTAGGCTGGTAGATTAGACAGCCCCATCAACAGCCCGACATCTGGCCACACCAGATACTCAAGAGTTATAGTTATTTTGCTTTTCTTTGTTCTCTTTTAGGTACAATCTCTGGCCTCTGGTCTTTCTTGTTTAGATAGGAAGGGTGATCTAAGGGAACAGAGCACTGTAGTGGCATTCAGTAGATCTAGATTAAATTCTTGCTTCAGCCACAGACTTCCTGTGTGACTTTGGGCAAGTGCCCCTGTGTCTCGGCTCTTGAACTGTAATAGGGAGGTAATACTTTCCTAGCTTATAGGGGTATTGTAAGGACAAATGCATCAATGACTGAGGTGCTGTGGTGATAGGGGCCATGTATGTACGTAGTTAGTATTGTTTATGTTTTCGCCTATGCATAGCTGTGTGTATAGCATTCAAAATCATTTTTAAGGTAATACTAAAATACAAAAGAACAAAAAGGAAAGTAGCAATAAATAGATAAGTATGAGAGTAATAGCTTCTTAAGAGTCTCTGCAGTCTGTCGCGTAAATAAAAAATACATAGACATCTGCAAAGGATGTCTAGTACATACAGTGACCCATTTTCAAAATGTGTTTACTCTGTACATGAAACAATGCATTCTCTTGCATTTTTCTGTATCATTGTCACTTGAAAAATCACTAGAAGCAACATGCACAAACCTCACCACTTGCTTACACAAATCAAGTGGAAATAGATTTTGCCTGTGCTGAGTTTGCCAGTTGCACGCATCATTGATAGCAGACCAAAGCTGTGCATCCAAATATGAACACATGCAAATGAAGGCCAGGTTGAGGTCTCTTTCAAAGTTTTGCCCTACAAAGTTCTATTTGAAAAAAAGTATTATATGACAGGGCTTACAAACACATATGTGCCTTTTACACTAACTCTTTACATTCTTATTTGTCCTCTCTAAAAAACCCACAAAAGTCATTTGTGCACACAAATCTAACCCAATAAAAAGATGTTGTTTCCAAAAATGACAATCCTTAAAAAATGAAAACAATTAAAGTCAGTCATCTCCCCTTGAAATTACATCAGCAAATTTTAAGCAAAATTTGTGGTGGATATACATTGGATTTCATTGCATCTAACTTAGTTTAAATCATCATTCTTCCGCTCTACTCTGTGCTGGTTAGGCCTCAACTGGAGTATTGTGTCCAGTTCTGGGCACCCCATTTCAAGAAAGATGTGGAGAAATTGGAGAGGGTCCAGAGAAGAGCAACAAGAATGATTAAAGGTCTTGAGAACATGACCTATGAAGGAAGGCTGAAAGAATTGGGTTTATTTAGTTTGGAAAAGAGAAGACTGAGAGGGGACATGATAGCAGTTTTCAGGTATCTAAAAGGGTGTCATCAGGAGGAGGGAGGGATGTTTTCAGAGAACTATCCAAAATGACTCCAAGATCTCTTTCTTGAGTAGTAACAGGTCATTTAGACTCCATCATTTTATATGTATAGTTGAGATTGTGTTTTCCAATGTGCATTACGTTGCATTTATTAACATAGAATTTCATCTGCCATTTTGTTGCCCCATCACCCAGTTTTGTGAGATCTTTTTGAGTTCTCTGCAGTCTGCCTGGGACTTAACTATCTTGAATAGCTTTGCATCATCTGAAAATTATGCCATCTCACTGTTTACCTCTTTTTCCAGATCATTTATGAATATATTGAATAGGACTGATCCCAGTTCAGACCCCTGGGGGACACCATATTTATCTCTCTCCATTCTGAAAACGGACCATTTATTTCTACACTTTGTTTCCTAACTTTTAACCAGTCCAAGCACTCAAGGATTAAGAAATGTCAGAGTTAAGGTTGCCTGTGCAACATTAATTCAGACACCTTGTGTGTATGCATTATGTTACAGTCTTTAATTCCATGATCTATGTTTTTCCATAGGAGTGATGCAAAAGGTGAACCTGCTCTAGGCATGATTCAGAGTTGTGTAGTGACCCCTGCTTATTTGTTGCACAAGCTGGAAGAAGTGCAGTGTATGAGGCAGGGGATTGCAAGCAGAGGAAAGTTTGTCTTATGGTTTAGGTAGTTGAAAGCCGCTCTGGAGAATTGGATTTATCCCTGTCTCTGTCACAGAGTTCCTCTTTGATGCTGGGGAAGTCATGTAAACCAAATTTGTCACACATGGCCACTACCTGAGTGTTCCTCATGTCCTGGGTCATGTCCTCAACTTCAGACACTTGGACCCTAATTTGCAGAAGAGCTGAACATTCACAACTGCAAGTCAGTGGGAGCTGTGCTCCAAACAGTTAACATGCTATAAAATGGTATGTTGTCCAAATAATGCCATAAGCATCTCAAATTGGGCACTCAAAATTATTGTTCACTTTTGATCATAATCTCGGCACCTCAGTTTCCCATCTATAAAATGCTACCTTACTTGACAGGAGTGTTGAAAGATAACATAATTTATGACTGTGAATCACTGAGATGCTATAGGCATGATCGCCATAGAAAAGCCCAAATGGAAATTAATAATTCTTTATCTGGAGCAGGGTTTGACTAGTGTGCAGTAAATAAGTCATGGGGCCATACATTGGATGATGAGGATACATTTAAATTGAAACATTTAATAGCTGCTTATTCACTAGTCTAACCAGTGTCCATCCTGTGTATTAAATGAGGCAAAGATCCTGTATATAAAAAAATAGCATGTGATCATGTAATTAAACTAATGTATTTTAGTGGGGGGCAAATTGGGGTTGCATGGGCAAGCTTAATTCTGCATTTTCTAACTTGCATGTTTGACTTTGCAACCATAATATGTTCTTTTAAAGTAGTGTTTTGTATATAATGTTTACAGTAGGATAATCAGTTATTAACAAGGCTCTAGAACAATTATTATAATTTTACTATTTCTGTTGAAGTAGTGTCCAAATCTCCATCAGCACTGTGCTAGGCACAGTTAAAACATAAGAAGGCAAGATTCCTGCCCTGAAGAGTTTACAGTTCAAGATAGTGATTTTAACACTCCCATCAAAGACTCACAATGGAATAACATTGCTAAGAGTTTTTTTTAAAAATCTGCAATTGATCTAGCACTACAGCTAATCTATCAGAAATTAATCTTCAGGGGGTATCAGACTCCAGTGAGAGCAGCTGTTGGTAGAATTAAAGATAATAACAAGAGTTGTAGGAGAATGCTGAACCTGGAACATATGGTGTTCAGTTCAGTTTCCACTACATATGGCAAGGGAATGAAATAAAATCAATTCTTTCCAGGGAAGAAATCATAAATAGTGCTAAGTGTCACTTTCCCATGTGATCTTTCAAGCTACTTGCTAGGTAATTTGTTACTTATGAGAACTATGGTAGCCAAAAAAGTTAATTCTTCAAAAGTGGAACACTCTGGCAGTTCTTGCCATAATTGACTAGACTACAGACGTGAGTGATTTGTTTGGCCTGGCAAAAATATCCTTTTAAGTCAGTGTTTCTCAAACTGGGGTCCGGACGATCACGGCTCCCACTGGCCGAGGTTTGCTGCTCCAGGCCAATGGGAGCTGCTGGAAGCGGCGCGGGCCGAGGGAGGTACTGGCCACCACTTCCAGCAGCTCCCATTGGCCTGCAGCGGTGAAACGTGGTCAGTGGGAGCCATGATCAGCTGGACCTACAGACGGGGCAGGTAAACAAACTGGCCCGGCCTGCCAGGGGCTTTCCCTACACAAGCAGTGACCCCAGTCTGAGAAACACTGTTTTAAGCCAAAAAGAAAATATCAAATACAGTAGTTTAGACCAAAAATTTAACTTTAATTTAAACAAGAAAAAAAAAACTTTTCCAAAATCCAATATGAATAAAAATGTTCTCTTGCAAATATTCAAATTACATTAAAAATAATAAAAAATAATCTTGACTCCTTCCTGCTGTATTGGAAATCCAAGCACAAAGACCATGCACTATTGTATATAAATCCCAGAAAATTAAACTGCCCAATCTAGATTCAGTGTCTAAACTGAGTGAAGAAGAAATATTAAGAGGAGACGTTCCAATGACTGATGTTAATAGTTCTATCTATTTACTGTAGAAGGTCTCATATCCCTGCCTAGGGAAACCAGCAAGTATCATTCCTTCTCACCCCCACCAATTGCATATGGGGCACTTGAGAAGTTGCACAACGTGACTTCTGGCAGAGCTAGGAATCGAATATTCTCTCCGCTATAACAGACCCAACTCTTATCCACTTAAGCACACAACCCTTCAGATTGAATGAGTCAGTTCTGTACACTTGGCTACCTGCGATCATTAACCATTAGGCCACACTCCACTTTAGATCTCTGAAGAGAACTCAGAAATCCTGATTCCCAACATTCTGTGCTGGAAAGGAACTGAAAGGGTATTCAAAATTCCTTCCCTGATCCCCCTTGTTGCTATGGAGAAGTAACAGTATAACTCTTTGTGCAGGTTACTTTCTCGCTTGTGCCTGGCCTGCAAGTAGGAGTGACAGAACCAAGACCAGCCATCTTAACCACCTCCATACCCACATGATTGCAAAGGGAGTAGCATCTGGAGATCAGGCAATAGGCACCATGTAAGATCTGGGTAGGCTGAGCAAAGGTGTTGGGAAGGAGACTACATTCATTTCAAGGAGCCTCCACTTGGCCATATAAGAGACAGGCACAACCGAGCCATCTCTAAACATCTCTTATGGAGCCTTCTGAAGTCTCAGCTCACTTTTTGCTAAATCTCGCAGCTCACATCATGTTTGCTAACAAAATGCACCCCAGTGCTTTTGTTCATCACTTCATATTCTCTTCCTGGTCATCAGTTAAAAGAGTAATGCATACAGGATGTCACCTGCTTCATCACCCATGGACTATGGGCCCAATCCCACACCCATTGATGTCAATGGCAAACCTCTCATTGTCTTACTTAGATCAGAATCAAGGCTTGTAGGAGGGTCTGACCCCACAAATATTTATGCAGATGAGTAACTTTACATGTGGGAGTAGTGCCAGGGACTATCATGTGAATAAGTGCTTGCAGGACCAGGAACTTAGCACCAGATTTCCAGATAGGCAGTTGGTGGGGTTTTCAGAAATGCCTAGACATCTAAATCATATTGAAATCAGTAGGAGTTAGGTGATTTTGAAAACCCCACGGAAGTTTAGATACCTAAATACCTTTAAAAATCTGGGCCTTAGTCTGTAAAGTCAGTAAAGCACTGTGGGATCCTTCTGGATAGAATTCCCTGTGTACCAGTAAGTACTGATAAGTAGTAATGTCACCTTCAAGGTCATCTTCTCCTTTTTGCAATACATTCATTCTTTTGCACATTTTCACAATCTCTCAAAACATTTCTGTCAAACTAGGGGGAAATGTGTTCCCTCCAGTAAACTATAGCTATGTACTGTTACCTTATAAATATTGAATTTTTCTACAGTGCCCTTTACATAATTGTGTTTTATAATGAATAATGCTGCACTAGAAAAATCCATTGTCTATTAGTATCAAACATGAAGGTAATATTTGGGCGTATGAACAGTAAAGTTAAATCTAGAGAAGATCAGCATGTTATACAGGTTTTAAGCCAAACTGAATATGTATGGTTCTTGAATATGTATAACTACAATAGTTTTTTAACAATCTCCTGGGCATTGTTTTCATGAATACAGTTTTGAAGCAATATATTGAGGGACATCTTTCATTAGAATGATTAAGAAAGACAAGATGGGTGAGCTAATATCTTTCACTTTATATTATAATTGGAAATAGACCCATTTCTTAGAACTGGAAGGAACTTTGAAAGGTCATTGAGTCCAGCCCCTTGCCTTCACTAGCAGGACCAATTTTTGCCCCAGATCCCTAAGTGGCCCCCTTAGGGATTGAATTTACAACCCTGGGTTTAGCCACTAATGCTCAAACCACTGAGTTATCCGTACCTTTGACTAATATTTGTTGGTTGAAGAGACAAGGTTTCAAGCTTAACAGAGCTGACCTGAAGAAGAGCTCTGTGAAACCCAAAAGCTTGTCTGTCTCACCAACAGAAATTAGTCCACTAAGAGATATTACCTCACCCACGTGTCTTTGTCAGATCCTGGCTCCAGCACAGCTACATCAGCACCACAATCAGAATGATTATTTTTTATTGTCATTGCTTTAAATTAGGGCTGTTGATTAATCACAGTTAATTCATGCAAATAACTGAAAAAAATTAATCATGATTAAAAATATTAATCACAGTTTTAATTGCACTGTTAATCAATAGAATACCAATTGAAATGTATCAAATATTTTGGATATTTTTCTACATTTTCATATATATTGTATTAGATGTTGTAATTAAAATCAAAGTGTATATTATTTTTATTACAAATATTTGAACTGTAAAAATGATTTTAAAAAGAAATAGCATTTTTCAATTCACCTCATACAGGTACTATAACGTAATCTTTTTGTCGTGAAAGCACAATTTACAATGTAGATTTTTTTTGTTATATAACTGCACTCAAAACCAAAACAGCGTAAAACTTCAGAGCCTACAAATCCACTCAGTCCTACTTCTTGTTCAGCCAGTCGCTCAGACAGACAAGTTTGTTTACATTTACAGAAGATAATGCTGCCCTCTTCTTATTTACAATGTCACCAGAAAATGAGAATAGGCATTTGAATGGAACTTTAGAGCCAGTATTCATAGAATCATAGAACCATAGAATATCAGGGTTGGAAGAGACTTCAGGAGGTCATGTAGTCCAACGCCCTCCTCAAAGCAGGATCAACACCTACTAAATCATCCCAGCCAGGGCTTTGTCAAGTCAGGCCTTAAAAACCTCTAAGGATGGAGATTCCACCACCTCCCTAAGTAACCTATTCCAGTGCTTCACTACCCTCGTAGTGAAATAGTTTTTCTTTATATCCCACCTAGACCTCCCCCACTGCTACTTGAGACCATTGCTCCTTGTTCAGTCATCTGCCACCACTGAGAACATTGGTATGCCCCTTTATGCTTCGGCCCCCATTCCAGAGGACATGCTTCCACATTGATGATGTTTGTTAAAAAAATAATGCGTTAATTACATTTGTGACTGAACTCCTTGGGGAGAATTATATGTCCCCTGCTCTATTTTACTTGCTTTCTGCCCTATATTTCATGTTATAGCAGTCTCGGATGATGATCCAGCACATGTTGTTCATTTTAAGAAAACTTTCACTACAGATATGACAAAATTCAAAAAGGTACCAATGCAAGATTTCTAAAGATAGCTACAGTATTCGACCCAAGGTTTAAGAATCTGAGTGCCGTCCAAAATCTGAGAGGGACGAGGTGTGGAACATGATTTCAGAAGTCATCAAAGAGCAACACTCCAATGAAGAAACTGCAGAACCTGAACCCTCAAAAAAGAAAATCAACTGTCTGCTAGTGGCATCTGATTCAGATAATGAAAATGAACATGTGTCAGTCTGCACTGCTTTGGATTGTTATCAATCAGAACACTTCATCATCATGGACATGTCTCCTGGAATGGTGGTTGAAGCATGAAGGGATATATGAATCTTTAGCACATCTGGCACATAAATATCTTGCAACACCAGTTACAACAGTGCCATGAGAATGCCCATGACAGGTGACAGGTGACATTGTAAACAAGAAGCGGGCAGCATTGTCTCCTGCAAATATAAACAAACCTGTTTGTCTGAGCAATTGGCTGAACAAGAAGTAGGACTGAGTGGTCTTGAGGGCCCTAAAATTTGACATTTTTAAGTTAAACTTTCATGATAAAGAGATTGCACTATAGTACTTGAATTAGGTGAATTGAAAAATATAATTTTCGTTTTACAGAGCAAATACGTGTCCTAAAAAATAAACAAAAAGTGAGGACTGTACACTTCATGTTGTGTGTTGTAATTGAAATCAATATATTTGAAAATGTAGAAAACATCCTAAAATATTTAAATAAATAGTATTCTATTATTGTTGAACAGTGCAATTAATTGCGATTAATTTTTTTAATTGCTTGATAGCCCTACTTTAAATATAATACAATAAAAATTAGTATATATATATGATATATTTTGTATAATACGTACATCTATATAAGTAAGCTAGTTGGAAAATTCTCATACTTGATTTTGTTCTCTCTTAGTCAGAATGATCAGTAGTGATTAAAGGAATTTTTTATGTCTATGACTGATAAAATAAATAGAAAGTATGATTGATACAGAAAAATGTACATTATTATTTCACATACATTATTAAAACTATGCTCTATTTAAAATGTAGTGGAGCCCACTTATTCCGAATTCTAATATAGTGAATGTCCAGTTTTTTAGATGAGTCTCAAATTGGAAACCCTACATCCACACACTCCCAAACTGTGTGGACAATTAAATTTCCATCCAAACTTTGCTGCTGACCCCAGCTCTGAAATTCCTCAACATTTAGATATGGCTATGAATATTGTGGTTTATGTCCATCTCTGCTGCATTTATAGTGAAACAGAATTAATTCCTGATTGTTTTTAATATGCTGCAGTGTGCAAATTGTAGTTCAGATAATAGAGCCTCTTAAAGGCTTAAGAGGTTAGGACTGGAATCTTGAATTTAATTCACAAATCAGTATGAAGCCACTGTAGAGTTCAAAGCACTAATATGACATGTTCATGTCATCCTTTGTTGCTTAGCAGGTGGACTGCCACATTTTGATCCTGCTGGAGTTTTCAGTCTGTCATCCTTTTCTTGTATCCCTAGAGGACACCACTATTCAGTGTAGCCATGGTGAAGCCTCTTGGCCAGTCATACATTAAAGCAAATATCTGGGAGTCCAGCACAGCAATGGGGGACTACAAGGCTGAGAACTCTCTTGATATCAGAGAGCAGAGCCCCTTGACTGAGGGTAATACTGTGAATTTTGTAAGTCCTTTGCTATATTCTCATCTCCTGACTAGCATCACTTTTGTCTTAGTTTATTTCAACTAGTTGCTTTTCATGTAGACACAGAGCTAGCTCTGTACGCATTTAATGTGAATGATATGTAGCATTGCGTGCATTCAGAGAGGTGGCATTTGAGGCCATGATGTCTCATGATCTCGTCTAATAGGATGAAAGAGTTGAAAGGTTTAAAGTTGTTACAGTGTAGAGTTGGTTAAAAAATATAACACAAAAAATCCACAAGAGTTTTGTCTAGTTTTCAAAATAAACTGATTTGTCATTTTACCAAATTTTCACCTAATATTTTTCTCAATTTTGCTAGTTTCTTTTTTAGAATCATAATTTTCTAAAATAAAGCATTTTCATTTGGAAGAATCCCACCATGTGACTACGTTGCCTAACAAAATTTAACCTGCAAAAAACTGAAAAAATGATACACAACAATAAATAATGAAACTTATTTTTGAAATTAAAAAACAGAAATTTTCAAGAAAATCTAAATATTTCCATGAAAATATTGATATTAAAAAGGGCCAAATTTTATCAGAACACTATTAGAACAAAAATTTCACTCAGAAGGATTATCATGTGATGGATATTCGGTGGCTTTTTTTGGACTCAGCTTATGCTTTCAGTTCAATTTCCAGCAGGGGACGCAAAATAGCCTGTGGAATTTATTGCCACAAAATACCACTGAGGCCAAGAGCTTAACAAGATTCTAAAAAAGGATTAGATATTTATATGGATAATAAGAATATGCAGAGTTATAACAGTAAATATTTAAAAATAAGACTGCATAGTTTTGGAAGGGATAATAGACCTTCATTTGTCAGCATAAACCAACCTCCCTTTAATATCCTAATGTTAGAAACTTTCTCTGCCAGCTGGTTATCCTGTAACCAAAATCGACATCCCCTACTGCAGTGTTTTCTCACACTTTCTTCTGCAGAAGCTGGTATTGTCCACTATTGGAGACAGGATACTGAACTAGCTGGTCCTCAGGTCTGATTCAGTACGGCCATTCCTATATATACTCTGTGTTCCTATGTCAAAACCTCAATAATTATGATTGGCATCTTTGCTGGCTGACACATCAGAGAGATTAAGAAATTAGTTAATGGAAACAGGATGTCAGTCTCATCAATAGGGATGATCTTTGCTGAGTTTCTTTACATCTTGTTCTTTCAGTGTTTTCAACCTAACAGAGAATAATGGAACTCTCTCATGAAAGTCCCATCTTATGTCATCAGTTCAAGATATCTGGGGAGTTCAAATAAGCTGCAGAAAAGCACATGGATTTCAGGGGCATCTATCCAAAATTAATTCAAATTGAGCCTGATTTCTCAGATGTCAGTGTCGCTGCCTACCAACTAAAATATCCACTTGTCACATTTTATCTTCTGTCCTTTTTTGTTGCCTTTAGGCTGCAAGCTCTCCAAGGTGATGACTTAAATTTCCCATGTTCAAAGTACTGTGCATCTCTATGGCGCTATATAGATAGCAGTAAAAGTAATGATGCCAAAGAAGATACACAAAATAAAACAAAAGGTTTTAGGCCTGTAAAAGCTGTTTTGAGGCCTAAGATATGACATTTAGTAGCTGAAGTAATGGAAAACAATCAACCCTCCCAAACAATAAAATGGAGACAGTTATCAAGGCTGTAAAAA
>NC_133771.1:19916483-19932384 GCF_003597395.2 Chelonoidis abingdonii
TAGCCGGCAAGAAGGAACTGAGGAGCGGCCGGGTCGGCAGGGGCATATATACGGTGCCACAAAGGCGCCACGCCAGGGGGCGCCTGCCGACCCGCCGGGTGTTGCTAGGAGAAAATTCTTCCGACGAACGTGCACGCGGCGCGCACACACCTACTTGGAATGAATATGAGCAAGCACTCGAAGAAGAACTATACAATCTCTCTCCTCCACAGAAATACAATAGCAGGGGGGACTGGATGGCTCAGGGGACTGGTAATGGGATACAGTCTTTCTTTTCTAAGATGCCTCTACAGTGCCAGCCCAGGTCTGCGTAACTGAAAGTTGTTACCATCTGATGGCTGTTCAGTGGGCTATTTGAAATGAGTTTCATGGCTCTAGTTTCCAGTGGAGAGGATCCACATGAGAAAAGCCATCATCTCACTTGGCAGCACTAATTGGCAGCATCCTTGCTACCAGTCTCAGCCAAGAGGCCAAAGACTGTAATGAGCGAACAAGAGTCCCTTCAGATCAGAGTTTAGGAACATTGTGGAAGCTCTCTTTCCTGCTGCCCATGCTGCAGATTTTTGTGCACAGACAGAGAACTTTTAATTCCAGGGCTGTCAATCTGCCTCTTTCTTTATAAGCACTAAATTCAAATGAAAAATTCACTGAAAAAGACATACAATGAATTTCCAAGAGTGCTCTATTTTAATTTAAGCATCGTGTTTATGACACTATAATTTAGATCGCGTCAGGGCTTCTAATAAAAATCCTTATTTCACATGCTCAATCACTCTGTAAAAATGCAAAATTAATTGGGGAATGGAGATCTTCTTTTATACTTTAGGAAAATGTCATTAAAGTCAATCATTCTCTTTAGTACTTATGTGGCCTCAATTAGCCTAGTATGAGAGCACCTCACAATTTTAATGTATCCTCAACTGCCCTTGGAGGTAGGGAAGCTCTATAATCCCCATTTTATAAGTGGGGAACTGAGGTACAAAGGAGCTTGCCAGGAAGTCTATGGGAGAACAGGGAACCTAAACCACCCAAATCTTAGACTAGCACCATAACCACAGAACCATCCTTCTCCTCTTATCACATTTAATGTCGATATTTTATAATTTGCTATGCTTGTGGCTCAATAGTTAAAGACTGACTAGTTCTATTAACTGGATTCAGTGAAATACCAAATTAAGGCCAGTTTGGCAAGGTACTCAAGCACATGCTGAACTCTAAGCCCATCTGTAATCCTATTAAGATCTTTGGGGATATCTTCATGGTAATATTAGGCACATGTTGAAGTCTCTTGATGAATGACCACCTATATTAACAGCACAGAGAAAGAAAAGGATGGGCAAATCAGTAAAATAAACAAAAAGACACTTAAATCTTCATTCCTTCAAAAATCAGGATTCTGTAAAGACTGAATAATTATTTTTCATTTTTCATTTTCTGCCTGAGCTCAGAGCTGAAGTGCCAAAACTCTATGAGGAAAGCTGTTCATGTGTTAATTCCAACCATGGCCAGAAGCAGAAGTGTGAGAAATCGCCTCTTTTCTCTGAGATTTCTTGCCCAGTTTTGAAGTTTCAAGTAGTTAGGATAAACATACAGTTTTGGATACTAATCCAAACCAAACCTCAGGTCTGAACCCTTTGGGGAACAGACATCTTGCGTTAAGAGAGTCTTAGTTTGTGTTTACATGATAATACACAAGCTAATAAGAGCTATGTCTGAGAACATCTGGATTCAAACAGATACAGATAATTTTAGTTGATATCCTTTGGCAAGGTATGATTAAATTAACTTCTGCAACTCACTGCTACAAGCTATAATCAGGGTTAAATGAATAAATCAATAAATGTAGACGGCTATAATAAAGGCTTTATCTTTTGTAACTCTTTAGGTTCTTTTATAGTACTCATCACTGTAGTATTTGAGCCATGTCCATTAACTATGTAGACTTTATATTCCAACCTTTAGCAGTCATCAAGAATGAATCTACCAGTTTTCTGAGAGAGATCTATGATACAGTGATTAGGCATTTATATAATCAGGCACTTATATGAGCAATAAGAATATCATCCCTAATTACACTAGTTAGGATAAATATTTAAACTCTATTTTTCAGAAAATTTTTTGGCTGCTAACAGTTGGGGAATAGGAAGAACCTTTCCTAATGGCATGTAATTACAAACTTATCCACTGAGAGGTTTTCAACCTTTCTCTGAAGTATCTGGTTCTGGCTACTGTCTGAGACAGGATACTGGACAAGATGATCCATTGATCAGAGCTAGTTGGGGAATGCCTATATTCATATGTATGTTTACCAAAGTTATGATTAGATTATTTGAGGAGAAGATATCTGTGCTAGAAGGCATCTTCGAAAACTGAGAAGTTCTCTACTGTGCTTAACAGACTCCTCTTTCCAAAAATGAGTGTTCAAGTTAGCAGTGTCCTGTTGTAATTTAAGATAATGACTGCATTGGAAACCTACAAAAATGAGCAAGCTTCTCCTGGCTGAGGGTTGAAAACCATTATACGCTATGCTGTGCTACTGCTTGCATCACAGATTCCAAGGTCAGAAGGGATCACTGTGATCATCTAACCTCCCACATAACACAGGCCATAGAACTTCTCCAAAATAATTCCCACTTGAATTAGATCAGCTCCTTTAGAAAAATAGCTCATCTTGCTTTAAAAATTGCCTGTAATGAAGAATCCACCACAACTGGATCCATAGTTGCTTATATCTGTATTTGTCTTTCCTCTGCTGTTCCTCAGTTTAAAGAGTAACAATTTCAAATTTAATGTTGTTGTAGTTCTGTAGGCCTCAGGATATTAGAGAGACAAGGTGGGTGAAGTAATATCTTTTACTGGACAGCTTCTGTTGGTGAGAGAGACAAGCTTTCAAGCTTACACAGGGCTCTTCTTCAGGTCTGGGTCTCTCTAATTACAAATTTAGACCGGATCTTCAGTTGGTATAAGTCAGTTCCATTGAAGTCAGTGGAGCCACACCAGTATAAACCAGCTGAGGATGTATCACATTCAGTAGCTTTTTAAGGATATGAAATCGATTGTGCTATAGTACTGCCGCCATTTAGATATAGCATATGTGCTTGTTTTTCCAGCATTGTTCAATTAACCATTCCATGGTCTCTGTGGAATAGCTTTTCCTCCAACGCTAACAGTCAATAAGAGTGAGTCCAGAAATCTATTTTTATAATAACTGAGGCCTGTGATGCAGTAAAACTATGCCTGTGGTGTACTGGAAAGGATTTGTTTGGCACTGTCTCTTTCTACTGGCCTTAACTGAAGTGATAACGTTTTTTCAGAACAGTTCAACATCAGGCACACAGCAAAGCCTTGAAGAACCACTGATGCATCATGGGAAACTTTTGACAACCATTCTTTGATAACCATTCGATCTAGAGACAGTTTTGCTTTATGTACAAACATCCTTGTTTATAGGGGATATGTGAGATCTTCAGATAAACAGATTTGGCTGACGGGTCAATCAGCACAAGAATTTTCTCAGACCCCTAACTCAAGAGGACAGTGAAGGAGAAGCTAGAGTGAAGGAGAGGCTACCCTGTAAAGTTTAGGCTTCCCTCAAGCCCCCAAGTGCAGTGAAGAAAATGCTAGCTTTATTTGAAGACCTCTTGGCTTTAATGGAACTGCACCAGCATTCTCACTGAAGTGTACAGTACAACTCAGTGGGACAAAGCTGAACATCAGATTTAACCAGTAGGGTTAATCAGTTGTCAGCAAATCATATTTCCCTTCAAGGTTTTTATTTTATTTTTTGGGGGGAGAGGGAGGTAAGGGAATTTACCATCTAAATGGGATCTTTGCTGCTAAATTGTTCTTTGATTGTTCTTACATATCCACTGTTCTGAAGACATAATCCTGTTTGTGACATCATAACATGTTGCCATGGAAACAACTGAGACATCACAAATGGAGGATTATGAATTCAGGTGGGGAATAAGGAACAAGAGCAAAAGAGTTTCCAAGCAACATGTGGAGTGTTTGTCAGTGCAATTTTACCATCTGAAAGTAACATTATCTAAGTATTACAGATACAGCATGCCCTATACTTAACAGGAGGGATATGTGCCATGCTATGGTAATGTTAATTATGACAAATACCAACACTTTCATGATCACCACTTGTATCTATTTTTTCTCTAAGTAAAGCAAAATGAGGAAAGAAAAATAGAAAACATGACATACACTTTAGTAAGAATGATCTCTAAACACAATGATTTAGGCCTTTAAGTGACACCTTGAAATCAAAACATGAGATGCCTTTTCCTATATACCACACAGCTAAAACTTATGTCCAGGCTCTCATCATCTCACATTTTCATTACTGCAACATCCTTTTTTCTGGCCTTGACAAGTGCACCCTTAGCCTGATCATGTCCCTTCAGAACGCTGTTGCAAAGATCATTTTCCTAGCCTGTCACTTTGACTATATCGCCCCTGTCTTGGCATCCCTTCACTAGCTCCATCTTTTGTATCATATTAAACACGAGATATGTACCTTCACTTTCAAAGCCCTTCACAACTTATTCCCACCCTACCTATAACCTCTCCTGCAGCACTAAAATGTCAGCTCCTACCCCCAATCAACCCAGATGCCAATCTCCAATGCCCACTTGTTAAATTTTCAAACACCTTTGTGCTTTCTCTCATGCTGTCCCTCGTGCCTAGGAGGAGTTATCCATAAACATCCACAAAGCCACAATCTGTAACCCACTAACCTCATTTGTCCTATGACTGTAGAGGTATTAACTGCCCACTTCACCTGGAATGGTCTCTTGCAACATGTGTCAGCTCCTTATCTGTTCCACCCTTGTATATAGCTGTGATACTCTGAGTTCCTTTCCCAGACCTGAAGAAGAATGGTGGCCAGGTCTAGGCTATAGACTTATATCGGTATACTAATATTGGTAGTTATACTGACCTAACCCCGGGTGTAAACAATACTATGTTGGTGGGGAAGCTTCTCCCATCGACACAACTACCACCTCTCGCAGAGGTGGATTAACCATGTTGACAGAAGAAGCTCTCATCGGTGTGGGGGTGTCTTCACTTAAGTGCTACAGCGATGCAGCTGCAGCAGTGCAGCTGCGCTGCTGTAGCATTGTATGTGAAGACAAGCCCTGGGTGTAAGTTTGAAAGTCTCTTTCTTTCAGCAACAGAAGTTGGTCCAGTAAAAATAGCACCTCACCCACCTTGTCTCTCTTTTATAATATTGGTAGCACTTTTCCTGTGGGAGCAGTCGACTGAGCCACCTTGTCCTATACTCTGTAACACAAATGTTTGCATGAAGTTGTTGTTATGGGAAAATTGCCACATGACTTGAGTATTAGAGTTGGGTAGATTCAGGTTCTACATTTGGATAGCTGAAGCTCTGTATCTATACATCACCTAGCCCTCTATTTGCATTGCTTAGGCAGGCATTTCACGTTATTGCAAGATGCCAGCAGAAGCTTTGGTTATATTTTTCCTCAGCGTTCTACACTGAAGAGTAAATTGAGGTTCTCCCAAGCTTCCCTATTGTGGAAGGATTCACTTCTCAGTGCAGAGCAGTGTGTGCTTGATCACAATCCACTACCATCTTGATCAGACTAGGCATGCAGAGAGTCTTAACGCCTACACTAGCATAGCCACTCCCATGTGAAATACCACATCGTCTAATTTGTAGAGTTACTCCTACACAAGGTACCTTGCTCATGTCCAGCCTAACAACAATATGGAGAGTCAGTGATTGCAAATTAGGCAAGACGAGGAAAGCAGATGGGCTAGACAAGTGGCTCCAGCTCTACATCTGTGGTGCAGGAATATTATTGGCAGTGGACTCTCTTTCTGTTCTTCTGCTCACAAAAGTCACAGTGATTGCCACCACCTGCCAAAATCCTGACACTACTGCCTAGCCAGCATTTGTATTATACACTGTACCTAGATGCCAAATAGCTGGGACCTTGCTAGGCTACCCAGAGAAAAGTGACTGATGAGCTTTGCATTTATTCCAATAGTTACCTTGCAAGTTTCTCTTCCTACCATGTGAGAACAAGCCTGCCCTTTGGGCTGTGCTATACTTTTAAGTGGATAACAGTGCATGTGTGCTATGGTTATTCAATCCATGTCACATGCAACCTGCTTTCTTTAGAGTGGGGCAGGCAGTCTACCAGAGAAAGCCAACAGCACAGTTAAGACACAACATGCTTGTTTACCTTTCATTGCTTTATTTCTTATAATTTTTTCCTTCTCCAGCTGTTTCTTTTCCTTTCACTAACTGCAATTTTCTCCCTACTTTTCTCCAGTGATGTTCACCTCCCTGGGCTCACGGTTTGTTCAATCTGAAAAGCCGATTCTTTTATGTGAGTTTGCTTTCCAAGCAAGTTTTCCCGAGTTCTCAGAGCTCTGTGTGTAACTGAAGTAATTATATGATTAATCTGATTAATAATATGCATTGGAAAAAATCACACACTATAAATATTGGAGCACTGGGAAAAGGGAGAGAGACATTTTTAATATCATCACTATAAATGTAGTAGCTGCTATTCCAAACTCCTGTTTACAAACGGGGCACGCACTGATAACATGGATGTACCTCAGTATGTACATTGCAAATTCTTCTGGCATCCTGGGCTCATATTGCAGCTGTGCAAGTTTATTGTGCGGCAGCACACGAACTAAGACACTGACTATAGGACCTGATTCTCTTCTCATTTACATCAGCTGAACTCTCTGCATTTCATTGGGGTGATTCCTGAATTACAGTGTGGTGAGATCTGCATCAGATTCACAGTCCTTATTGCATTCAGGCAGAAATATCGCGCTGCTGGGAAATTCTGAAACCACCAGGTGATATGTATACAATGCTGTGCTGGAGGGGGCAATAGCCACCATGAGAATTACAAATGACACATCGCTTAGTACATACGTGTGTGTGTGTGTGCACAGACACGCAACATTCTTTATAATTAAAGAGACCACAGTCATCCTTACAATTAATTTTAACAGTGAGAGGAACAAAAAATAGATATTTGCTCCCATAATAATAAAAAAGTCTTTAATGCAAGAAAATCAATCAAGATTTTCAATGGAATCTGAAAGATCAGATTTTAGTTATTCATCTGCTCTGTTGATAATATACCTTTGCACAGAGCAATTCTTCAAAAGGGGTTTTGTGTCACAAGTCTATTTTGGTCTGTTCTTACCACAGTGTCTCATGGTGCTTTCTGATTCATTCCAGCTTTTTTTTTTTAATCTCAAACTAAATGTGATTTAAATATTACCTCACAGGTGTTATCTGAATGAAAAAGAATGACTACTGCTAGTGGCTTGCTTTCTGCTTAATAACACAGTGCACACAGCATCCTGTGCTCTCCACCCTCATGCTGCCCGCTGTTTAACCAGGGCTTTTAGGGTTTCATCAATTGCAACTGACACTGATAAATAGGTCATTCAGAAATTCAGTTGCATCTCAGTCTGGTGGCTTAGAATGTCTAGAATACACTGAATCATTTCCTTGGGCTTCCTTTCAGCTCCAGCAGAAGGCAAATACAACCAAGTAAATCTTAAATGAATGGATCATAAATATTAAGGAGTCCAGAGAGGCAGACTCAACTCTGCCTGAGTGGGGGTAAGCAGCACAGACCTAGTAGTGTGTAGGGAAAAAGCAATCCCTCCATCCCCAAGTCACATGCCCCAAGTAGCACTCTTCCTGGAGCCATGGGGAAGGCCCTGGAAGCAAAAAGATCCTGCCCCAGCCCACCCAGGCCCAGCAGTTAGAGGGTAATCCCCATCTGAAGGCTTATGTCCTGAAGTGGGCCCTGAGCCTCCGTCACATGAACTGGGGGCAGAGTAGCCCTCCCAAGTGTGAGGTGCAACCAGGACTGGCGCTAGGATTTTAAGCGCCCTAGGCAGACGGCAATTTCGCCGCCCCCCGCACTAGTCCTGGCTCCGGTGGAGCTGCCGCAGTGGTGCCTGCGGGCGGTCCACCGGAGCCGCCCGAGCAGCCAACCATCCGCAAGCACCACTACGGCAGCTCCATGGGAGCTGCCTGCCGCCCCCTCTGGCGGCGCCCTGACCCAGGGAAACCCCGGGCTGCTGGCTGCGGCGGCGGCACCCTGACCCAGGGTTAGAGCACCTCCGCGGCAGCCGGCAGCCTGGGGTTTCCCTGGGCCAGGGGACCCCTTGGGCTGCTACGGCGGCGCCCTGACCCAGGGGACACCCTGGGCTGCCGGCTGCCACGGCGGCACCCTGGGCCAGGGGACCACTTGGGCTGCTGGCTGCCGCAGTGGCGCCCTGACCCAGGGGACACCCTGGGCTGCCGGAGCGGCGCCCTGTGCCAGGGGACCCCTTGGGCTGCCGGCTGCCGCAGCAGCACCCTGACCCAGGGTCAGAGCGCCTCCTTGGCAGCTGGCTGCCAGGGGTTTCCCTGGGCCAGGGGACCCCTTGGGCTGCTGGCTGCCGCGGCGGCGCCCTGACCCTGGGGACCCCTTGGGCTGCCGTGGCGGCGCCCTGACACGGGGAAAACCCTGGGCTGCCGGCTCCTGCCGGCAGCCCAGACTCCCTCTCTGTCCTAGCAGCAGGGCTGCTCAACCATTTAAAAAAAAATTTGGCGGCGCTTTTTGGCGCCCCCAAATCTCGGCGCCCTAGGCAACCGCCTAGTCCACCTAAATGGTTGCACCAGCCCTGACCCCAATACCCTGCCCCTGCCTACTTCTCTCTATCCCTTTCCCCTGTCGCTCACCCTTATGGTTGTTAAAAACAGGGGGCATAACCTGTGGGTTCCTGTTCAAATGCCTCTGCTAATATGTCACATTCAGGCAAGATTTTTTTTTCCAGTAGCTTCCAACCTATTTTACAAGCAGTGTCGCCTTCCTTTCAGATGGCCAAATACATACTCCACTGCCATTCTGAGGCAATAGTTAAACTGTCCAAATAGCCTTTGGATAGCTTCATTAAACAAGGAAGCAGAGGACAAGCCAGTTCTCCCAGGATAACCAGAGTAATCTCCACATCATTAATGTCCAAAGTGATCCTGAGGGCAAACTGTCCTTTATTCATTATAGTAAACAGAGCTGAGTTCCAAAAGATCCTATCACAGCATTGCTCTTTCCAGTCCACTCTGCATTTATGTTTGTAAAATGTCATGGTGATCAGTCAGCCCTGGGAGCATGGAGGAGAAACACCCTTTTCTGTGTACAAATTCAGTTTGGGAACCCCCTGCATGGAAAGCTGTCAGTCTCCTTAGCATTACCCTGCTTTATAACCCACCGCACCAGTGTCTTATGAATGGCATCACATACTGTAAGACAATAACCCTAAGAGTCTACACCAAATGGCTACAAACTGGTGGCCTGTGGGGGTGGTCAGCATCTAGATGGCAATGTTGACATACTTTTCAGTGGGTTTGGAGCACCCAGGCCAGCTATGGATGTTTAACTGCTGTATAGATGCCTTTGTCCCACCAGCCATGTGTCATGTTTTACTCAGGCTATGCCTACACTGGCACTTTACAGTGCTGCAACTTTCTTGCTCAGGGGTTTGACAAAACAGCCCCGAGTGCAGCAAGTTACAGCACTGTAAAGCACCAGTGTAAACAGTGCCCTAGTACTGGGAGTTATGCTCCCAGCGCTGTAACCTAATTCCCTTGTGGAGGTGGAGTACCTGCAGTGCTGGGAGAGCTCTCTCCCAGTGCTGGGGCGCAACCACACTCGCACTTCTAAGCATGGGAGCGCTCCCATGGCAGCACTTTGAAGTTTTGAGTGTAGCCATGGCCTCTGTCTGAGTAGTCATATTGAATAGCATGCAGTTTATGAAGAGTGGGCCTTTCAAATGAAACCTTATAAAAGTATATTCTCTCTGCTGCACATGGACATTAAGATCACATGGCAAATAACTATACTTTTAGTTTCTCCCTCATGTAAAAGTAAATAATTACACTTTGTACAACTTATGGAAAGGGCTTTGAGATCCTTGGATGCAAAAGGCTGTATAAAGTGCCAACTTTGATTATTTAACTTTTCACAAGAGTTTCCTCCAGTGTCCTAGCTGCATTTTTGACTCCCTGTATTATTGTGCTGTGTGCAAGCTAGCTGATGCCCATTAGCTATGTTTCAACCAAGCCAATTCCAACAAGGCTAGGGAACCCTGGAACATCTTTTCATAGGACCCACACTGCATGGCCCAAGATAAGAGGATAGGAACATCATCCTTCCCATCTGCCCTTTATAGGAGTGCCAAGCCAGGGGGAGGCCATAGGAATGCACCCAGACCTGAGGTGACTTGGAGAGCAGGAGATGGAGGTGCTGGAACTAGCTTGAAACCATTTCCATGATATGCAGGGATTACAGTTTGGGTCAATGGCTCTCAGCACCCCCTGCTATACAAATGGTTCCAGCGCCCCTGGTTTCCTGTTAGGAGGAAGAACAGGACCCAGAAGCAGCCTGACACCAGGAGACCCGACTGTCGGTCGGGGCTTAAAGTTATTGTCACCGCCTGTGCGGCACCCAGCATCCCCTGGCGAGCTCTGCAGATTGGGTGGGGTTTGGCGCTGCTGGTCTGACCCAGCCTGGCTACGCAGAGGCAAAGCCAGATTAACCTTTTGTGGGCCCCCCTGGGGGAAATGGAGCATGATGCAGGTGGTTGGTCCCTGGAGTGAGCGGCTGGCCTGGGGTATAACATCATGCCCAGTGTGCGCGCACTATTTAGAAACCTGCAGTTGCCAGATACACAGGGGCCTGCCCAGTCCTGTGCTGCCAGAATGCCCCTTCCCCTCGAGGGTTGCTCCATTCCACACCACAAAGTCCCCCCAACACCGGAACAGCCCTGATTCCCTATGGCCAAAGCTCCCTCAGACCCACTATGTCCAGGACCCTGCCTCCCAGAGCCTGCCACAAATACCCAATGCCCTGCACAAAACCATCCGTCAGCACCCCCACAGCCCCACAATTGCACAGCACCCCACACAGAACCCTCACTCCCCAGTACCCCAGCACACAGACCCCCTAGTACCACAGCACCCCCACCCCAGGCCATCCAGACAAGCCCCACTCCATGCCCTGCCTCCCCGAGGCTTTCACTGGCCCTACTGGAAGTGACTGTCTGCCAGGCTGAGCTGCCAGTGCAGGTCCTGAGGCAGGGAATCGCTCTGGGGCCTCGGGAGTAGAGTGATCAACCGGGCCAGCGCCTGCCCCACGCGGCCTCCCTCAGGACCAACTTGCATGCAGGGCCCAGCCAAGCCCCCCCTATTCCCCCCCCTCCAACTGGCTGAGACTGGCCAGGCTTCTCCATCAGTCCCAGACGGCTCAGCTCCTGGGAGACAGGTGGGGCCCGACAGGTGGTGGGAAACAGAGACTGCCTGGAGCTGGGGGTGCGCTGGGGTCTGGCCAGGGGGCAGAGAGAAGTCGGTGGGGGGAGGCGGGGCCAGGGGGTGAAGAGGAGCCGTCAGCGAGCAAGCCAAGAGGCGCAGTGGGGGGCGGGGTGGGGCCCCTTCTGAGCATGGAGCCGCAGGGAGCGGTGTGCACGAGCGGGNGTTATTAGCTCTGGTTTTGAGTACAGATCATGCACAAAAATGACTGAAGTCTAAGCAATAACGTTTTTCTGAAATACCACTGAGACAGAACACATAAAAGGTAATTTTTTTTTGTTCTCAGTCAAATAACAGCAAAAGAAGAAAAATTCACACATGTAACTTACTCAGCAAATTTGATTTCCAGGGACAGTGTGTTCTAGTGCAGTCATAAAATCAATTCAGTCCTCCTCATCTTAAAAGAAGAGCATTGTGCTGTGATATAGCACAATAAACTGATAACAACCAAAGGACTATGTTTGAAATAGTCTGTTTTAACACAACACTCCGTAAATGATTTTGTTGATGCCTAATGGGTCATGTATACTGCACTGTTCTGTGATATAACAATCAATACACTTTATAAACATTAATACTGATAATGCTGAGAGAGAGATGCATAATTTTTGTCTTTCTAGCTTTATCCATCTCTAAATTAATTGGAATATTTTGGGAGTAAAGAGATTGGGTTCTATTTCTGAGTTGGCCAAAGATTTACTGTGGTCAATTTACCTAAGCCAACAGTTTCAAAGTTCATACACTCCTAGATCTTAAAGTCAGAGGGGACCATTATGATTTTTCAGTCCAATCTTGTGCAAAACAAACCACAACGAGGGACAAAATCAGAAAGGCTAAGGCACAAAATGAGTTACACCTTGTAAGGGACTAAAGGACCTCTTCTTATTGCCCTTTGAAATATATTAGGAGCAAGAGAAAGACATAAGAAAGTGCAGGTCCCCTACTTAGCACAGAAGGAGAGCTAATAACTGATGACATAAAGAAGACTGACATATTCAATGTATATTTTGCTTCAGTCTTCACTAAAAAAGTTAATTGTGACCAGAAAATTAATGCAATTAATATTAACAGAAAAGGGGAAGAAATGCATGGAAAGAACAAATTAAAGAATATGTAGATAAGTTAGATGTATTCAAGTTAGCAGGGCCTGATGAAATTCATCCTCGGGTACTTTAGGAACTACCTGAAGCAATCTAGGTACTATTAACAATTATCTTTGAGACTTTGATGGAGAGGTCCCAGGTTACTGGAGAAGGGCAAACACAGTATCTACATTTAAAAAGGGGAACAGAGGCAACCCAGGAAATTATAGACCAGTCAGTCTAACTTCAATACCTGAAAGATACTAGAACAAATTATTAAACAATCTGTTTGTAAACACTTAGCAGATAACAGGGTTATAAGGTATAGCCATCATGGATCTGTTAAGAACAAATCATGCCAAACCAACTTAAGTTCCTTCTTTGACAGGGCTACTGGCCTATTAGATGGGGAGAAGCAGTAGACATTATCTTGATTTTAGTAAAGTTTTGGCACAGTCCCACATGGCATTCTAATAAGCAAATTAGGGAAATAGGGTCTAGATTAAATTACTGTAAAGAGAGTGAAAAACTGGTTGAAAGACCATACTCAAAGAATAGTTGTCAATGTTTTACTGTCAAACGGAGAGGGCATATATAATGTGGGCTACAGGAATCAGTCCTATAGTCAACATTTTCATTAGTGACTTGGATAATGGAGTGAAGAGTATGCTTATAAAATTGCAGATGACACCAAGCTGGGAGGGGTTGCAACCTCTTTGGAGGACAGGATTAGTATTCAAAACAACTTTGACAAATTGGAAAATTGGTCTGAATTCAACAAGATGAATTTCAGTAAAGATGAGTGCAAAGTACTTCACTTTCGAAGAAAAAAAATAAATGCATACATACAAAATGGGGAATAACTGGCTAGATGGTAGTCCTGCTGAAAAAGGGTTATATTGAATCACAAATTGAATGAGAGTCAACAGTGTGATTCAGTTAGGAATGGCTAATATCATTCCGGGGATGTATTAACAGTAGTATCATATATAAAAACACAGAAGGTAATTGTCCTGCTCTACTCAGCGCTGGGGAGGCCTCATCTGGAGTACGATGTCCTTTCTGGGCACCACACTTTAGAAAATATGTTGATAGTTTGGAGAGAATCTAGAGGAGAGCAATAAAAATGATAAAAGGTTTAGAAAACCTGACCTATGAGGAAAGGTTAAAAAACTGGTCACATTTAGGATTGAGAAAAGAATACTGAGTGGGAATCTAATAATGGCTTTCAATGATGTTATGGGCTGTTATAAAGAGGACAGTGATCAACTTTTCTTCATATCCACTGAAGGTAGGACAAAAAGTAATGGTCTTAATATGCAGCAAGGGAGATTTATGTTAGATATTAAGAAAAACTTTCTAATTACAAGGATAGTTAAGCACTTGAATCGGTTTCCAAGGAAGTTGTGGAATCCCCATCATTGGAGGTTTTTAAGAGCAGATTGGACAAACACCTATCAGGGATGGTCTCGGTTTATTTGGTCTTTCGTCAGCTGAGGGGGCAGAACCTGATGACTTTTTGAGGTGCCTTCCAACCCTATGTTTCTATGATTCTGTAACACAGGTCAAGGAATTTCATCCATAGATTCTTGCATCAAGCCCATATCTTGAATTACAGAACCTTAGGCACTTTAACCAATATCAAAAGGAGTCAAGGAAAGATCCTTTATTTTCTGAGGTGATGAGTATCTGCAACTGCTCACGTAGTCAAAGACAACTGTGGGTGCTCAACACCTCTAAATATAAGGCCACTTAAAAGTAATCTTTTGATGCCTATTTCACCACTTGCTAATGGGATATTTACACTTCTATGCCACTCAACAGTGTTGTGTGGCTTAACTAACTGATATTTGTAAAGCACTTTGGATGGAATATGCTATAGAAGTGAAAAATATGGTAATATACCATTTGCATTGACTCTGAGGCTCCAGTGATGGGTGGGGAAAGGGGAAGAAACATATTTTGTAGAGAGCTGAGAATAGTACAGAAAGGATGCTGAAATTTTGAGAAGCAGAGTAGTGGACAGGAGAGGTTAATATGAGGGCAAAAAGAGGAGTGGAACAAATCCATTTGAAAACCAGGAGGGAAATGCTAAAGTAGCTTCAGAGACTGATAGGAAACCATTTTTTGTTTTGAGCTGATGAAAAGTGAAAGGGAGTATTTAAATGTTTTATATGCAGAGTTAAAGAAGCCTTACTTCTTATGTAGGTCTGTTGAATGGGATTTGCTTCTGCGTGAAATTAAGTGTATTGCCTGTCTAACACCCAGGGCACATTAGAAAATGATCTGCATTGCCTCAGGGTTTTTATCCTATGCCTGATTTAAATATATTACCACAACAATTAAAATGAAGGCATCTTTTAAAAATAAATACTTAGTTTCATGTAGAATATTGAGAAATATTTGTTTGCAGAGAAGGAGGAACCTTTACTTTGTTTTTTTGATTTTGTTTTTAATTTCAGAGTTGATCATATGAGAAATATCTTTCTTTAATGATGCAGTACAAGTAAATCCCCACAGAAAACGTGCCAGAGCTGTCAGGCATTGCTAGGAATATCTTTAGTACAGAGTAGGACACATAACAAGATTTACCCACTGCCTTAGAGACAGAAGAGGGGTTGTCACGAGGACAGTTCTTAAGAATTTTTACTAAAATGCATGGCTCCATCTGTCTTCTCTCTTTTTCTTGGCTACGAGACCAGCCTAGCAATTTCAATAACCCAACAAGGGACCTTGTGCACCAAGAGAAATGAGGAACAGATTTTTTAATTTGGCACCATTCTGAATTTTTTTGTAAATGGCAGTTGAAATAATTATCTGCAACTGCAGGCAGCTGATGAATAACATGTTTAATCTATGGATCTAGTTTCACACTCTCCAGTGTGTATAGAGGATAAACAATCAGAGATGTCATGAATGATAGAGCTGTGTGAAATGTTTCAAATGGAAACAAAAATGGGAATCATTTGGCTTTTTTCACTGGTTTCACGAAAAAGGCAATTATGGGAGAGCATCTTCACAGCATGAAGGAGAATACTGTACACAGTAACGTCTCACGGGATGTCGTAGAATCATAGAATATTAGGGTTGGAAGGGACCTCAGGAGGTCATTTAGTCCAACCCCCTGCTCAAAGCAGGACCATCCTCAACTAAATCATCCCAGCCAGGGCTTTGTCAAGCTTGACCTTAAAAACCTCTAAGAAAGGAAATTCCACCACCTCCCTAGGTAACCCATTCCAGTGCTTCACCACCCTCCTAGTGAAAAAGTTTTTCCTAACAGCCAACCTGGACCTCCCCCACTGCAACTTGAGACCATTTGTAGGGGACTGCAAAAGACTGTGTCACGGCCTAGCTAGGGTATTTCCGCTTTCTCGGCAGCCTTGTAAAAAGCCCCTGCTTGCTAAGTGGCCGGTCATTGTAGGACACGGCATGCCAGTTATAACTT
>NC_133771.1:19934528-19960830 GCF_003597395.2 Chelonoidis abingdonii
GTTCCCATCCACTTTTGCTTCCCCTACTAATTCTTTCCTGTTTGTGAGCAGCAGGTCAAGAAGAGCTTTGCCCCTAGTTGGTTCCTTCAGCACTTGCACCAGGAAATTGTTCCCTACACTTTCCAAAAACTTCCTGGATTTTCTGTTCACCACAGTATTGCTCTCCCAGCAGATATCGGGGTGACTGAAGTCCTCCATGAGACCAGGGCCTGTGATCTAGTAACTTCTGTTAGTTGCCAGAAGAAAAGCCTTGTCCATCTCATCACCCTGGTCTGGTGGTCCATAGCAGACTCCCACCATGACATCACCCGTGTTGCTCACACTTCTGAGAGACTTCTAATTCAGAGACTTTCAGGTTTTCTGCCGTTTCATACTGGAACTCTGAGCAGTCATACTGCTCTTACATACAATGTAACTTCACATTTTCTGTCCTTCCTGAACATTTTATATCCATCCATGACAGTACTCCAGTCATGTGATTTATCCCACCATAAATAGGAGGGTAGGAGGGTAGAAGAAGAGGAGAGATACAAGATGAAGGAGTTGATTCTGCAAACTCTTAATGATATCTTCAGTTTTACTCATGCGTGAAGTTAAGCACATGCTTAAGTGTTTGCAGGGATTTAAAGTGTTTGAGAGTGAATATATCATGAAACTCACTGAGCAGCATTGCCTTGTGATGTACACATGCCACAATAAATTTCAAAGCTCCCCATTTGGTCAGATGGAGTTGGGCAGGTAGGATTTCGCCAGAACTATTTATGTGTATAAAGACCAGCAGGCGCCAGAGTGTTCAGCATCTGGCGTGTAGGCTAGGTGACTTTATAGGCTGCTAAGGTTAAATTTGGGGGCTAGGTGACCTGGGCAGCTCAAATCAAGGGCCCTTGGGTTAATATTTATGCCCATGACCATCCAAGAGGCCCCAATTCCCTCGCTCTGGCTGACCCCATTGCTTACTTTGGACAGGTGATGAATTCTTCTTTGCTCATATTGCTATTTGACCACGTGCTTAAAGGGCAGGTTTCCCTTATCTATTGCCATGTTCACATCTTGCAAACTTCCCTCATCAAACTGACCAACTTCTCTAAACAGCAGTTCTTCTTTAGTCAATCACTCTACAGTGAATTTTCTGAGCTAAAATAATGTACAGGCCATGGTGGGGGGGGAGATCATGTCCCCCAACAGAGTGAAGTGAACATAACTGCAAAGCCCTAACAGTACAGTGGGGGTTTAAATATATAGACAGACGGCAGATTAACTTTACAGTTGGTGGAATAATTAATGCTGAGAGATGGCAGATTGATTATGAGTTAACACTGTTGCCTTTTAATGTTTTCACTGGGATAAGCCCTGACTATAGTAGGGCCACTACCTTCTTTAGCCTCTGATGGTTATCTATCGTCAGACACCACTAGACTTAAGGATTACTTGCTTGTATGATTTAGGCCAGCTGGTGATAATGGGTCGGGTATGATAGCTCCAAAAGTTATTCCTTCTTAACCTCTCTCACCTTACCACCTCAGTTTCACAGGTGTCTTTGAGCACAACCACTGATAGACCTTGTATTTTTTTACCTATCCTAACCTCCACTTCCTTTTTCTCCCTTTTCTTCTGCACTGCGTCTCCTGGGAAGACTTTATTTGTTAGAATTTTATTGAGTGTTTTAAATTATGCTTTTATTGCATTTTAATCATGATTTTATTATGCCATGCAGTTCCTTGAGCTCATTATAATATTGTTGTAGCTTTTCCATTGTTAAATTATACTTTGTTGAGCTATGATAAAATATGCCATTACTGAATATGTCAGGTAGAGGCACAATTTTTTTTCAGAAGGGTCTTTGGCTGTTGTACTGCAATGAACCAGCCTCAAAAGCCCTCAGGTTTGCTTTTCTGTTTGAGGAACTTCAGTGGGTCCCACTCCTTCCCCAGCCTGCCGCCTGTGGTTTATTGACAAGAAGAAAGACACAAACCTGAATAAAAATTACAATCTTTGGGTTAGATTCTCAGTTGATGTAAAATGGTGTAGCTCCATGAAAGCCATTGGGGCCCTGATTTGTTTGACCTATAGGCTCTGTTGCAACAATAAGAGTGATAATAATAGAAATACATAATTAGTCTCCCTACTTTAACTTGTAATATTGATAGAACTTGAAAGTTATTATGCTAGATGAAAGGCATCACATACAAACAACAGTGTTAATTTTTTCCCCACTCTAAGCATGCATTAATCACTCCCAGATGAAATTGTGGGTCCATTGATGTCAATGGCAAAACTCCCATGGACTTTAATTGGGCTAGGATTTCACATTACGTGGGTCTTCTTATCCGTCATGTTTTCAGTGTCACGCCTCCAATTAAGACAAGCCACAGCCAATAATAAAGCTTTCATTTTGGAACTGATGGCAGCCAAGTGGACTGCTGCAACCACAACAGAACCCCACTGAAGTAAGGCTTAAAAAAAGCCCATAAGGTTATACAGCAGCTTAAAGTCAAAGGGGCTCCCTGAGGTCTCAGCAGCATGCCTGCCCCACACATTACCTACTGCAGGATTGGAGCCTCAGATATTACTGTGTATAATAAATTCCCCAACTAGATAAAATTAGGCCCCTCACAATAGAAACATTCTGATCAACAGGATGAAGAACAATTGCATGCACAGAAACACAGGAGCACCTGAGATCACAGCATGGCAGCGGCAGCTCCCTGCTGCACAAAGGACAAATTAGAAACATATTTTTCCAGAAAATATGTCCCCAGCGTGGTAAAGATTTGCTTGTGTGTTTTTGTTTCTTTTTAAAAATGACAGCTTCAGAGAGAGAGAGAGTATCTCAGAAAAACAAAAAGGCAAGTTTAGAGCCTAATTCTGTTAATTTTATATGTTGATATTGATTGGATTACTCATATAGTGGCTCCTTAGACTGCCTAGGCTAAATTGTTCCTTGAAAACATGGCCCTGTGCATTGGACGTGCAGAGGACCTGTGCTACAATGGAAGCCTAAGGGAGTATTCTGAAATTCTTGCAGAAGGATTCTATGAGAGCAAAATGCAGGGGCAACTCCAAGAGCATATAAAGAGGTGCAGACCTTGCAAGGGCTAGGCAGGCAAGGCCATGGTCTCACCCTCACCCCATTTCTCCTGTGGAAGGCTATTACCAGTAGTGCTAGCAGAGCCACTAGAGCCACTCGAAACTTGGAATTTCTGGTCTGCAGCAGATAAGGACATCTTGACATTTGGAATCTGCAAAGAAACAAAAGAAAAAAATGAAATTTTCCATAAAAAGACATTTTAAAAAATTTGAGTCAGCTGAAATATTCTGTTTCAATAAAATTGAGATTTTATTCTGATTTCAATTTTCAAATATTTGGCCAGTTGGCCTCTTGCACATTTTTCCCTTTCTTTGCTGCTCTCCACACAGGTTTAGTTGCTAACTGGCCTCATATTTACACTATACAATGCCTTCTGTCTCTTACGAATTTTTGTCTAATGAGAAAAGAGTCAGTAACTTATGAGTGGCTATCCTATTTCAGTAACAAGGCTTGTGATGATAAAGGTGACAATTTCCCTAAGACATCATGTATTGTTCTTTCTCTCTATCTCTCAGAGTTAAAAGTCTATTGATCATTCTAATAAACTTCCACAATCATTTTATAAGTGCACTTTAAACTGCCATATAAAATTTGTGCCTTTTGATAAGAACATTAGGAACATTTGCCAAGTAGTGATGACTCAAAGCCTGTTAATAGTCATATGAAATAATCAAACATTTTTTTCCAGGGATCGCATTTGGAGATGGAGAAGGAATTTCTTTCTCTCCTGTTTTATGCAATTAGCTAAGTTTATCATGGAGGGGTTATTTTTTTACCATTTTCCCGTCGCTTCGGGTAGTAGCCACAACCTCGGACAATGAAATGAAGCATTGGTCTTATCTGCTATGACAATTTCCATGTTGACAAATATTATTTAACTGCACACTGATTGTTATGAATGGCAGATGAAATGTAATGTTGATAAATGCAAAGTGATACTCATTGGAAAACATAATCTCAACTACACATACAAAATGATGGGCTCTAAATTCGCTGCTGTCACTCAAGAAAAAGGTTTTAGAGTCAAAATGTATAGTTCTCTGAAAACATTCAATCAATGTACAATAACAGTTAAAAAAGCTAACAGAATGTTAGGACCCATTACGACAGGGACAGATAGTAACACAGAAAATATCATAATGCCACTGTATAAATCCATGGTTTTCCCACATCTTGAATACTGTGTGAAGTTCTAGTCACCCCCATACAAAAAAATGTATATTAGAATTGGAAGAAGTACAGAGAAGTATAACAAAAATGATGAGAGGTATGGAACAGTTTCCATATGAAGAGAAATTAAAAAGACTGGGACTGCTTAGTTTAGAAAAGAGATGACTGGGGGTGACATAATAGAGGTCTATAAAATCATAACTGGCATGGAGAAAGTGAATAAGGAAATGTTATTTACACCTTCACATAACACACGAACCAGGGATTACCCAATGAAATTAATAGGCTGTGGGTTTAAAACAAATAAAAGGAAGTACTTCTTCACAGAGTGCACAGTCAGCCTGTGGAATTCATTACAGGGGATGTTTTGAAGGTCAAAACTATAATGGGGTTCAGACAAGAATTAGATAAGTTCATGGCAGATAGGTACATCAATGGCTATTGGTCAAGATGATCAAGGACGCAACCCCAATGCTCTGGGTGTCCGTAAATCTCCAACTGCCAGAATCTGGGTCTGGATGACTGGAGTGGCTCACTCAACAGATTACCCTGATCTGTTCATTCCCTCTGAAGCATCTGGCACTGGCCACTTCAGGATGCAGGATACTGGGCAAGATGGTCTAACCCAATATGGTCATTCTTATGGTCTTATATTAACACTTCAGTGATGCAAATTATTTCTCTCAGCAAAATCAACAGATTTCCAGATCAATGTGATAACAGAAGGCTCACTTCTATACCACAGATCATGAATCTGTTTGGGCAGGCAGGTTATAGGAACGACCTCCCTTATACCAGGTCTAAATTGGAGCCTCTAAGTGAGCACAGCACCCACTGAAGTTAATGGGAGTTGCTGTTTGTGAGCACCTCTGATAATCAAACTACTTTATTTGGGATTATGATTTTCAAATAGGCCTAATGGAGCTAGGTGCTTATTCCTTTAGGCTCCTTTTGAAAATCTCATCCTACATACCAGATTTTAGGCACTGAAGTCTGATAATGTTAGCCTTGTTTTACACGCACTTAGCCATAGAGCAATTGCATAATTAACTTGACCAATAAGCACTGAAATGCTTATACAGATCCGAACTCTGCAAAAGCTCTAATATGAATAACAATGCTGTAAAGGCTGACTTGCAAAATCACTGACTCAGAGCAACATTTTGGGCCAGCTTGACTGGGATTGTTAAATCATGTTATTGTGGAGACCTAAGGATGTTGACTGGTTCTGTTTAGTTATTGGCTGCTAAACCAAAGACTATGCACCATGTCAGAATGACTCTAGCATGTTTGGTTTCCAGAGGGACAGAGTTAATAACTGCTTGCATGAGAAATCTCCTTCTGAATAGCAGTGAAAGCTTAAGCTGCAGTAAACAGTCACTCACCCCTTTTCTTTGCATGACAGCCACCAGTGGAGTAGAACAAAGAAAAGCTCTTTTCAAAACACTTCTAAAACTATTGTATCCAGAAGACTCAAGTTAAGGATGTGTTTGAGTATTTCTGATCCTCTAGCTAGCATACAAAAGCAACACGGTTAGGAAGCAGACTGCATAGTGTTACCATGCTGGGCCGGTGTACAGTGATCCAACAGGGTTACCTAGCTACCTGTTCTCATGGCCAGCAGCTGTAATTGCAGGCCATTCTGGCAGCTGAGCTGCATGCAGGAGTGCGGGACAAAGCTACCAAATGCGTAACTATCACATAAGTTGGGTCATGCTTGGCATCCCGATTGGGCAAAACTTGACTGTTTCCATTTGGGTTTTGATTTGTGAGCATTTATTAAATACAGTTGTCACTCCTTTAAACTTTCCAATTAGGTCTTAGATAACTTAGGCCAAGACTTTTTTTTTTTAAATGAGTGCCTACAGTTAAGCACCTAAATAAGTGGCTTGGTTTTCAAAATCAAGCATCCATGAGTTCCCTTTGGCTTCAGCGAGAATCCCTGGCTGCTTTTGACAAAATCAGGCCACTTATTTAGGTGCCTCTGTAAGGTCTTAGAAGCCTAACTTTTGGCACCTGTTTTTGAAAATCTTAGTGTCCATAATATTATCTCCATCAAATACATTCCTAGTGTATTTCAGATGAGTCACTATGAATTTGGCCTTTGGAATTTTTTTTATAAGCCTGTTACCTTGGAGGATGTGACTATGTTATAATGATTTTCTATTAAAGCGTTTTGAGGCTTTTGGTCATGGATGCCCACAAACTGATTTGCCTTATTATTACTATTTACCACAACACATGCAGACAATTTCTGTCTGAGGGCTTGTGTGTTAGCAACGCAATACAGCTGGAGAGCAGCGGAGATGGCATATCACCACCTTTTAGAAGGCTTTGGCTCCTTTTTTCACTCGAAGTTGAGTCTCTTAACTTACAAAGAGAACCGTTTCCCAGTTTGAAATAATATATATCACACCAGCTTTCTCTAACTATGGTTTCATTGATATTAGGGCTTTTTTGTTTTTTTAAATCTTTTTCAGTTCCCTTTTTTCTTTCACTGCTGGGGGAAGAGCAGGCAGAACATAGATCTGCTTAGAGACAGGGTGGTGAAACTGGTAGTCCAAATACTCATCCCACTCAAGTCAACTGGAGTTTTGCCACTGATGTCAATGGGATCAGAATTAAAGCCCTATGGCCAAACCTTTTGGGCCTTACCCTGGCAAGAGCCTCACTGAAATCAGCACAGGAGCTGCCAGGTTTGAGCCTTAATATGTAAAACTCAGCAAATCCTTTTCTAAAACTTCCTTTCCATTTAAATTATGTTCATCAGTAGAAGGCATCACAACAAGAAATACAGAAAACTTCCACAATACATAGTCCTGCCTCAGTGCAGGGGGCCGGACTAGATGACCTGCTAAGGTCTCTTCCAGTCTTACATTTATATGATACTATGATTCTAATCTCTGGGAACTGCTACTAGTGTTACGGTGAACAAATTCTTCAACGGGAAAGAAAGAAAGAAAGAACTCACTGGTAAAACTACTTCAATTCTTCCTTTTTCCTTACACTGTCTTTCTTCTTTTAGTCTTTACCTTTATAGGAAGAAAATCAGAATTAAATATTGATAGAGTTAAAATGGAAAAAAATGAAGAATGGCAAATCTGTATTCCCTAATTCATAGAATTAATATCAGAATGGACCACTATGATCACCTAGTCTAGTGTATGTCTACACTCCGGATCGGTGGGTAGTGATCGATCTATTGGGGATTGATTTATCGCATCTAGTGTAGACGTGATAAAATTGATCCCCAATCGCTCTGCCGGCGACTCTGGAACTCCACAGCGGTGAGAGGCGGAAGCGGAGTCAATGGGGGAGCGGCAGCGGTCGACTCACCACTGTCCTCACGGCCAGGTAAATCGACCTAAGATATGCCAACTTCAGCTATGCTATTTGCGTAGCTGAAGTTGCGTATCTTAGGTTGATCCTCCCCACCGCCCCGAGTGTAGACCTAGCCCTAGTCTCCTGCATAACACAGGGCATAGAATTTCACCTAGTTACCACTGCACTGAGTCAAAACACTTGTGTTTGGGTAAAGCATATCTTCCATAAAGGCATCCAGTCTTGATTTGAGGACATCCAGAGATGGCAAATCCACCTCTTCCCTTGGTAGTTTGTTCCAAATGGTTTATCACTCTCACAGTTAAAAATATGTGCCTTCTTTCTAATAATCACAAAAGTTATTCAAGCCCCATGGCTTTGGAAATGTGTCATTCATGCACTTTTCTTTGTGGAACTCAAGCTACTTCCTGGTTACTATTTTGAAACTTGCAGTTTCAAAAAACGTGTTACTGTAGTGTGCCCAGCTATCCATTTAGGTCAGGAATTATGGAGATTCTATGGGGTGGTAGGTTGTGTTAATCAGTGCACAAGTCAGAGAGAACCCAGGATTTGTCTGACCTGTAGGAGAAACAGAGAATCTCCTTTCAGGTGAATCTTGACTTCTCTACCAAGAGAAACATTGCTCTGACCAGGTCACAAAAAGGCATTGCCTCCTTCCTTGTGGCCTGAAATCTCATTAAAATGTTTGGTTTGGGAGATTTGCAGCCCATAGAAACAGCCCTGTTATGCAGCTACCTGCTGTTCAGCTGTGTTGGGGAGAGAGGAGATAAAAATTAGGCTACAGATGGGACAGAAACAATGGAATTTTGAATGAAAACACCTACACAATTTCTAAAGCTGTAGTTTAAGCGCTCAAAGGGGGGAAAAATGCCTGTTGCAAAGCACAAGGGAGAAATATTTTACCGGCTGCTGTCTACAGTTTAAGATTCCGATGGGGAGAAATGGCTTTTGCAAATCAGAGAAGGAAATATATTTTTCAGGCGATGGCTTAGGAGCAGAGGGGGGAAATGGAAAATAACTTTTGCATAGCTGATAACAAATATATATTTCAGGCTGCAGTCTAGGAGCAAAAGGGGAAAGAATTATTTTGCTAAAAACAGGAAGCAAAGCATATACATTTGGAAAGTGCATCAAAGAAGGAAAAATCCATTCCTGCACTTCTGCTATCAGTGCTAAAAAGCTATGAGCCAAGCTGTGGATGATCAAGAGGAAGTCAGAGAGGAGGACACAATGTGTTTCCTATTCTTTCATTGCCTATTCCTATATCAAGGCCAGGCACAACTGCAGTCTCTGCATTCACAGTGGTGCAGGAACTGCTCCCTCTCTACTTCCCTAGAGGCAACCTGAACCCCAGAGTGAGTAGGGAGTGGTAAATAGCAGACAGAGACATCCCCCTGCACCCCCCTCTGCATTGGTCCATGCAGTGGGATGCACAGGTAGGGGAATAAGATGAATCCAGTGAAGGGGAGTGGTGAAAGGTGCATTCCCCATGCATGCAGGAAAGCTGGAGGAGCAATTAGGCTTCCCTTCCCTAGTTTCCCCAGAGCCAATTGGCTTTGCACAATCCCAACATGGCCCAGCTAAGTCCTATGTTAGCACATGCCACATTTGCTCTGTTCTGGTACCCCTCCTGGTACATCCTCTGTTTGTGGGCAGGTTGGTGGCACTGTGTTGTCCCTTGGACACATAAAAGACTTAATTGTCACTTTCTCATCTGTCATTGGGAGGAAAGGGGACTGCTGCACTGCAGCCTTAGTGAAGCTGCTATCACATGCTCTATGTGCATGCAGCTGATAATCAGGGATCCCACTATTTCTATTGTCATTACCTGAGGAGTTTCTTCACTTAATATCCTTGCAATGGCTGGGATCATCCTCAGCAATCTGTTGGTGGCAATTCAGAAACTCCTAATGACGAGACGAAACATAAGTCCCAGGCAGTTAATAAAGGGGCCAAGGAACCAGCAAAGATAATGGTGCTGGCAGCTCTTACTTTTCAGCAGCCAAGCAAAAGCACTGATCTGGGGGACAAAGAAGAATCGGATACTGTGAGGGTTAGGAAGACTCCGGCACCAGCTGGTGCTAGCAGCAACAGGAGTATAAGCAAGGCCATATAGCGCCATGCAGCATATAAGACTTGCTTTACTTCAGCAGTGAGGCTCCACAGTTGAAGCAGCAAAGGTGCACTGAATTCTGCAGCGTTCTGCCAGAACATTAGCTGACTGTGCTGTCACTTGATAGCCCCTGTGCCTGCTAAACTGGGAGGGGGAAGGAAGGAAGCAATAGCTGAACAGAATGAAGCATGGTTTGTGCGGGCAAGGGGGAATGCAAGGGGGCAATCTGCCATCTGAATCTCTTAAATCCTCCAAAGTGGAGCTCTGCTTCTGCATGGCTTAGAAGCTAGAGAGTTGGGAAGGCAGCTGGCATGCAGAGATACCATGCCCTGGCGGAGAATTCTGTTTTGCATGGTAAAGGTTCCTCAGATGTCAGTTACCTCTTTCTGCAAACCTCAGCTTGCTCCCTTCATTGTGCTCTTCTTCCCCTCGTGCTGCTGCATGCCACCAGCTCTCTCACTGTCCCAATCAACCCAACCGTTCCCCACCTAGATCATGCAGTCATGTGCGTGAGAGCTCAAAAGCTTGTCTCTCACCAACAGAAGTGGGTCCAATAAAAGATACTACCTCATCCACCTTCTCTCTCTAATAGCCTGGGACCAACATGGCTATAACAACACTACACATAGCTAATGACTGTCAGTTACAGGTGAACAAAACCCTCACAAAGAGATGTAGCTACACTAGTACGTGCTAGTATCTTCTTATGTGCTTTTCCAGCAACTGTGCAGGCTGTGAAGGTGTCCTTCAGCACAGGCAGATCTCACTCTCTGCCTCTCTGCTGTTCCAGGATGTCTGCCCATGTGGCATCCCTGGTTTCTCTTGAGTGCTCGAACCAGGACCAGCGTGCACCTGAGTGGGATCTGGTTGCCTGTACAGAAGTTGTAACCCAGACCTTCCCTGTGCCCACTCTGGACAGAAACACTCCCCTTTAGCCTCACAAATACTATGCAACACACACAGCTGGCTACAATTATACGAATGGCCCTGACCACACTGGCATACAGAAAGATGTGTAGGCACTGCTAACGAGCTTTCAGTCTACTAAATGCGCTCTCTGTGACCATTCTGCAGCCACTGACTTTGTAACTGAATTCCTTTTTTCTGGTTTCACTGAGGTCAGAGTATGAGCCAAGTTAGGAGCAGATGTGCAAGATCCTCCAAAATAACTGTTGGCACAGACACACAATAGCGAACACATTGTTTCTGGGTAATAAAGTCCCTTCTTCCCCCCACCAAGTACAATCCTGATCTCCTTGGTGTCATGAGCCTTTCCATTGTTTTCCACATTGATATTCATGAATCTGCTTCTGTGGTCCCCTAAGTCTTGCAGGATGAGTGAATAGTAATCTTTTAGGTTTCTATATTCGCTCACCCCTTTTGGTGGGCAAAGCATTGAGGTGTGGGTACCATCGATGGCCCCTGTACAGTTTGGAAGCCCCATCCTCTGAAATTCAGCTATTATTTTCAGGGCTTTGCTTATGGCTACTTCCCGTGGGTAGATCACAGTGTTAATTGCCTGGCAAACCTGCATGATCTCAACCTCGACAATGGACTTTCAAACCCTGAGGTAGTTTGCAAGTGACTGATAGCTGTCTGGTGTTGGCAACTTCCACAGGGCAATATCCACCTGCTTCTCCACCAATATGACTTCCCTGAATCAAGCATTTTGATTCTAGAGGTATGGTGCAAAGTGATCATACAGTTCTATGAAAGTCTGTTTTTTCATTCAGAAGTTTTGAAGCCATTGCTGGTCATCCCAGTTTTAAAAAACAATGTGATCCCACCACACTGGGACATTTTTTTCTGCACCAGAACTGACAGTCCATCCGTGACAAAACCGGCAGTCACTGTATCTGTCTCATGAAACACAAATGAGTTATCATTCACCTTCGTGGTCAGCCATCTTCAACATATTAGAAAGTTCTGCCCACATTCCATCCTGCATCTTGCCGATTGCCTACTGCCCTGCACAAACATTTGTCTCGCAATAAGGAGCAGGAGCAGAACCTGTCATCCAGTTGCTCCATGTCTTCTACCCAGTTTCCTAGAAGGGAGAGGTGAACAGGAACTGCCATTGGCAAATGTGTGAAGGTGGGGACAATACCAACAACACCCAACAAGGCAGTTCCTAACGTGTCTCCTGTAGTGTACAGAACCCTGGGATATTGGCCCTGAAATGGTAGCGCTAACTTTGCAGAACAACAGTGGCAGTGGGTATGCTGGCATGTGTGTGTACTCAGTGTTATACCTGTATCTGGCCCATGTGGACATTTGCATGAGAATGTATGTGGTCAAGTAACTATACACCAGTTTAAACATGGCCTTAATTTAATTTCACCCTCCACCCTCTTTTCCTGGCCAAACTTTTCTAAAAATAATAGAAAATAGAAAACAAACTGTTAAAACAAAAACAACTGCACTCCCTTTTCATTAGTATTCTTTTGACAAATAACTCACACATTATCTCAGCAAGCTGGCATTCAGGATACTCAAAACATATGTAAACCTACACAATTAATGTCACAAAACACAAAATCAGATTCCACTCAGAGAGAGACAAGAACAAGTAAGCTCTTTTGGCCAGGGACTTTCAGTTACTGTATGTGTGTAGTACACAGTGCCTAGCACTGCTGGATGCTGTAAGTTCATGAACTCTTCACTTCTAGTGCCCCTTGTGTCAGGGTGTGATGCTGCAAGGGGTCCTTGTCTCTGGCACCTCCTCAAGGCTGACTGGGTCTCACTGGGTAGTCTGTGGCTCAGCCCTTCAGCCAAGTCATACATACTTCAGTCCCCTTTCAGAGTAACAAGAAGATTCAACTGAAAGTTCACAGAACATCCCAACTTGAAAGAGCCTTGGACTCCCCTCTGGGACTATTCCTTGGCCTTTCCTTTGAGGTCAGTGTTCAACCCCACCCTGGGCTCACTATGCCTTCCATTGTGTTTGCATACCCCTTCCTCGGAGGCTGCTAGCGGAACCCAGATGTGCCCTCTACTCTGGGTTCTGGCCCGGGGGTCCTATATTAAGCAGCTGAGTCTGCTTCTTCAGATGTGCTGCTGTTTTCCTGGGCCTCTTTCTACCTCTAAGCCCCCTCGTGCTGTTTTGGCCTTGTCTACACTACAAGTTTAGGTCAACTTAAGTCGCCTTGTGTCAACCTATTTAACCATGTTCTGCACTCAAATTTGTCTCTGTTTTGATGTAAGCAACCTGATACAGCAACTCTGTAAAATCACCTCCCCAAAAGGCATGGTTGATCTACTGAAGGTGATGCAGTGCAAATGCAGACACTGCATGACCCACGTCAACCCTAACAGTCCTTCAGCAACTGTCCCAGAATACATTCCCTGCAACAATGATCACTCCTGTCACAATTCTAAAATCCACTGCTTGGGGTCACAGATACTGGAACCTCCTCACTCCCTTTGGATACTCCTGCATGTTTTTGAAATGACTTTTCCTGATTGCCCACCTTGGAGAGCATGTGAAAGTGAAGGGACATTGCCAGGCATACCAAAAGGTCCGGGAGGCCAACAATAGATATGGTGCTGAGCCACAGACCTGCTGCTTTTACAACGAGCTGCATACTATATTTGGTGCAGACCACGAGGCATACCTCAGAGGAGTCTGAGACAAAGGATGCCACCATGAACAGCAAGGAGAAGGAGGTGGGGAGAGACTGTGACAGCATCCCCAGGGTGCAACCTAGAACTGGGGTACCACTGAGCCCTCTCTTCCCCCCACCCCCCTGTGATCCATGATGTGTAGGACAGCCCTCACTAGAAATGCCAAGGTGAGGTCAGTCTGGACAAGGGAGAGCAGACACTCCCAAAACTGATAGTTAACACTGAAGTTAAAGTCTTCAACCAGTCACAAACTGTGCTTCTGATTCCCCACACTGGTTATTAAGAAGCTAAAAAGAAATCACACAGCCCCCTTTATTGCATTCCAGTTCTCTGACTCCCAATCAGCTCATAGGTTCAGTAAGGAGGAGATATTAAAAAACTCTTCTAACTTTACAAAATGTTCTTCTGACCCCCAAAGGACCAGCCACATAGCCAAGTCAATATTAGGTTGGATCTTACCCAAATTACCATACTGCCAGTCAAATCTTTAGCATCTAAAAGTAAAGGTTTACTACAAAGCAAAAGAAAGAACAAGAAGAGAGTTGTTAAATGGTAAAGCAATCACATACATACAAAGATTTCAAAGTCCATATATCAGCTTCTTAGTAGTATGGTGTGTGGCAAATTGCCGGTATTATTCTCTGGGTCTCGCGCTTTCTCTTCTCTGGGGTAGGTTCAGGGCGATATTGCTTGCCTCTGAACCAGTTAGAGAGAGATATTAAAGCTAAAAGCAAATCACACAGCCCCCTTTATTGCATTCCAGTTCTCTGACCCAATCAGCTCATAGGTTCAGTAAGGAGGAGATATTAAAAAACTCTTTAACTTTAAAAATGTTTCTTGACACCAAAGGACCAGCCACATAGCCAAGTCAATATTAGGTTGGATTTACCAAATTACCATACTGCCAGTCAATCTTTAGCTCTAAAAGTAAGGTTTACTACAAGCAAAAGAAAGAACAAGAAGAGAGTTTGTTAAATGGTAAAGCAATACATACATACAAATTTCAAAGTCCTATATCAGCTTTCTAGTAGTATGGTGTGTGGCAAATTGCTGGTATTATTCTCTGGTTCGCGCTTTCTTTCTCTGGGTAGGTTCAGGGCGATATTGCTTGCTCTGAACCCAGTTCTTTAATCACTCCCCTAGTGTCCTTGAGGAGAGGAGTGAAGAGGAGGGACTGGCCGCCCTCTAACTCAGGTCAACCAGGGGCCCTGGGGTTGTGGTGAACCACTTGGACTAGCGGTTTTTCCCTGGGTTACTTCCGTCTCATCCCGTCCCGCTTGTGAAGGGCTCTTGCCTCTCTTCTATACAGCCTGGTGCCTTTAGGTTTCTGTGGGGCTTCCCAATCCACCGCAGCACTCCTTCAAGCCTTCTATTTCTCTCTGGACAAACTCTTCTTCTGCAATGCACTCTGCTCCAACCAAACCTTTCTCCTTCAACATACACCGTGTCTGACTGAAGCAGGGGTTTATATCCCATGACTGGAGTCAGGGTGCTCTAATTGGAGCTCAGGTGCTCTAACTGGAGTCAGGTGCTCATAGTGAAGTCAGGGTGCTCTAAGTGAAGTCAGTGCTCTAACTTGGCCACGCTGTTTTTGGTTAATCACAAGCAACTCTCCTCCCTTGGAGGATAAGGCCCCCTGCTAACACTTTATGCTGCCCATCTTGGCTTCGCTGTATCACATAATCCCCCCCCTTCTCAACACCAAGGGTTGGGTTACTCGGACGAAGAGGCAGTGTTGGCCGTGAGAGGCCATCAGCGTTGCGTGTTGGCTGCCAGCCCTATCTTGGACCCGAAATGGAAAGGTTGCAAGAGGCGGAACCACGCATCAGCTCGGCGTTTCTTTCCTTGTTCCATGCATTCATGGAGCGGGGCGTGATCAGTCACAGAGTAAAGCCGCGCCCAAGAGATAGTAGCGTAGAGGAGGCTCATACCATTTTAATCGGCCAGACATTCCCTTTCAACAACAGCGTATTTTTGTTCCTGGGAGGACTTCCGGGCTGAGGTACAAGATGGGTTGCTCCCTCCTCGCCTAACCATCTGGGAAAGGACGGCACCGAGTCCACCTCGAGGCATCCGTCGTGCAGGATGAATTCCTTCTCGAAGTCTGGGCAAGTACCGGCAATGCAGCTAGGGCGTCCGCAAATCTCAAATGCTGTTCCGCGCATCTCGCTCCACTTCAACTACTCGGGGCCCCGAGCTTTTATCAGATCGTCAAATGGCCCCGCTCTATGGTGCAAATGAGGGATGAATCTCCGATAGTACCAACTATAGCCAAAACTGCTCTGACCTGCTTACTTGCGGATTGGCAGGCCAGATCTGTATTGCCTCCAGCTTGTTCATTGGGGCTTCACCACCCTGCTCCCGTAACGACATGCCCGAGGTATTTGGCTCAGCTAGTCTATCACGCATTTAAGAGGAATAGCGGTGAGACCACCTTTGCAAAGTGTCCCGCTGCCTTCTACTTTGTCCAGGTGTGTCTCCAATCAGGGCTATGTATAATATGTCGTCTAGAATAGGTGGCGGCTATGTTGGATGGGTCGTAATAATTATCATCAGTCCTTTCGGAATGTGGTAGGGCCCATGGAGTCCGAAGGAGGACAGTGTACTGGAACAGGCCATCGGGTTGTAGAAAAGCAGTCTTTTCCTGGCATCCTTGGCAGGGGTTTTGCACATATCCTTGGGTAAGAATCTAGGGGGTTAGGTATTTGGCCTTGCTACTTGATCAGACAGATCGTCCAATGCGTGGTATCGGTAGGCTTGAAGTGGGATACTTCATTTAATTTCCGGAAGTCGTACAAATCAGTGCATCAGGCTTGGGACTAGTAGCATCGACTGGCCACTGGCTGTGGGATTCATTCAAGTGACCCCGAGTTCCGATCTTCACAGCTTCCATCTATTTCTCCTTTTGCTTCCGGTTCGTATGGTCTTATCGTCCCCCTTTCGGGGCTTGGTAAATATGATGTTGGATGTGGTTCGACTGGTTGGGTAAAAACGTCCTGGTTCGGTGGATCATTTAATGCTTCATCCGTTGTCTGGGGTCAGTGGGAGATATCTTTACCTCCTCTCGGGCCCGTTGCCGAGTAAGAGCTCTACAGTGCCAAACGTCTCTCTGTAGGCAGGCGTGCTTCAGAAGTTGAATGTGGTTAATTGCTCTTGGCTTCCGGCGGTCTGGTTGTCTAGACCTTATAATTCACTTTCTCAATGGCTTCCATATCTCAGTATGGTCTGTGAACTGGCTAGAGTTGCTTTCTGGTGCACTGAACACCATCACCCGTTCCCCCCGGCTGAACTCTTCGCATTTTCGCCCGATGGTTTCGTTAGTTGTCCGATTGTGCCTCTTTGTGCTTTTTCTTAATGCTCCGTACTATTGGGGCTACTTCGAGGTTTTACCACACTCTCGTCATCTGTGTCACATGCTCAATAATATTCTTTCGTGGTTGGGTTGTTCTCCATCCTCCTATGCGATATAAATATCCCAGCGTGGGTGGCGCATATAAGAGTTCAAAGGAAAAACCCGTGGAATGACTGGGGAACTTCCCGTATAGGCGAAACATCTAGATACGGCCAATAGAGTGTCCATCTTTCATCCGTGCTAACCACCTTCCGGATCATATCTTTGAGGTTTCGATTGAATCTTTCGCTACGTGCCGTCTGTTTGTGGATGTAGACGGAGGTCGCAGAATGGCTTGTATAACGAAGCAGTGGAACTAAAGTCTTCAATAAGTGTTTTGACGGTACAACGGGTTTCGCTGGTCTTCAGCGGCATCTCTTAGGGGATGCCACTCTCTGGGCGAAATCCTGTATATTCTTTAGCTATTGCTAGCAGTGGGTTTCTTAACGGGATGGCCTCTGGATACGTTGGCATGTCACGATGATCTATCTAGTTATGATGGCCCCGTGCCGAACTTTATCTAGTGGGACCCACTTATGTCATAGCTATCCTCTCGAATGGGACATATTAATAAGAGATAAAAGTACTAGTGGGTAGCCCAATAGAGCGTCGGACTTGCAGGCTGGCATTCAGGGCGGTAGGCTACAATAACGCTGATTCTGATCTGTATCGGCCACATAAAACCTTCTTAGTATTCTATACAGTGTCGTTCTTCCCGAATGTCGCCAAATAGATTGACTGTGAGCTAACTCTGTACGGCCTTAGTGTGTTCGTGGAACTGGAGTTGCATCTACTTCTTCTCCCTCGTTTGCTCTATTCGTAACAAGCAGAGTAACGTTTGAGCATGTAAGTTGGCCTTTGGGCTCTTTGTGTTTCCTCTCTACAGGCATCCATTTACTTCTACTACCTTCACTCCTCAGTTGCATATAATGGCATCTTCAGCTGTCTGGCCAAAGGTCATCACGGTGCAAGCTGCTGACTGACTCTAATTCAGGGGCTGCTATTTCATCTCTCCCCTGGGGTGCTCGCCACTTGGCAGGACTCTCTGCAGTCCTCCTGTGGCGCTGAACCTTTCCTTGTCTCTGGGCGGTTTCGCACTACCAAAGGGAAGTCTTTGATTAGCTGCCAGATCTGGGCCAATTTTTAGCCGTTCGGTTCTCGCCTAGCCCTGCGGGTTTCCACGGAGATGAGAACAATCTCTGGAGCAAATTCAGCAAAACTTGGGGAGGCTATCTGTAGTTGACTCTGTCCTCACCTGGGGGTTTGCTACCTTCCATCTCTATCCGGGTCAGTAAGTCTCATCAAACTAGGGAAGTCTCCCAACAAGTAGACTTGGGACACTCCGAGAAATCTTATTCCCGGATTTCTGGAGGAATGTAGGGTATAGGTATGTCGAGTTCCTTAGTGCTTTTCCTGAGTTAGTTGTCTGTTTCCACCACTGTTCCCCGAGCACTGACAGCTACTGAATTATTGCTGCTTTTTCATACGATTATTTTATGGAGAATCATGTGAGTCATGTAACCCTACCAGGTGGTATCCATTCAATTTCCGTGTTACAGCTATGAGGCACTCGTGTTGGGATCAGTTCTGCTATTATTGCCCATTCCAATTCATAACACCGTCCCGTCATCGCGGTTATACCCCTGCCTGGGGTAGTTTGCTGCCCACCACCATCTTCCAAACCCCCGGCCCTTTCTGCCTCCATCTCTCCTGTTTTTCCGGTTTAGTTTTCTAGAGTTCTGAGCCAGTGTGGGGCCTTGGGTTTGGGGTTGTCTTCCTGGTGTATGCCGGTCTCTCCGCTTGAGTCTGGAACAGTTCGGGCTGCAGTTTTGTCTTTCCACAGGTAACGCAATCATCATTTAGTAGAGGGGTCATTCTGCCCACCAGTCCTGAGTCTTGTTGGTAACTCGCGCACGTTGACGTGCATATCTAGTACTCATATCTCCTCAGAGTCTATGGGCTTCAGGGCGCAGCTATTTCCGGGTCCGTGATCAGAGTCAACAAACTTGTCGGGTGTTGTCCTCCATGTATCGCCATTCATGGACCCTCTGGTGCTCGTTAGTGCCGTTGTCACTCGCCGAACTTGGCCAGGAATATCTGGCCTTTAGTCTGGGATAGTTTCTGCGCAGTTGTGAGATATGTATATAGACCTTCTGGGTTCCCAATAGAACGGGCAAGGCATACCAACCATTTGTTCTCCGCAGGTCCCCAGGGTGTTCTCCTCAAAAGCCAGGAGGGTATGCTTCCATATCCTCCTGTCTTTTCTTTAAGTAATGGCGCCGATGTCGGGTCCTTCCCCGTGGTGATTTCTGTTTCATAAGGGTCTTCTCTGGCTTATTAGTCTCTCAGCAGGGTCGTGTCTGAGAGTGATCAGCAGCAGCTGTTAGTCTCTGCTGATTAGTCGCTTCTTGTTGGGCGGTTGCTGGACCCGGTTATGCCGTCCTGCGTGGGGGCGCGGTGGTCATGTATAAGGGCTTGACCACGTGTCACTTAAGGGTGGGAGGGTATGTATCTGACATATGTCGCAGTGCGCAAGATCTCACTCGACACACGTGTGGCAAATTGCGTGCCGGTTTCGCTCTCGGGTCTCAGCGCTTTACGTGGTTGCTGCTGGGGTAGGTCAGGGCAATTTGCTGCCTCTGGATACCAGTTTTAATCATCTGCTAGTGTCTGGAGAGGGAGTGGAGAGAGGGACTTGGTCGACCTTAGTCAGTCCACCCGGGCCTGGGGTTTGTGGTGACATTTGACTACGCCGGTTTTTCCCCTGGGTTATCCTCTCTCATCCGTCGCTGTGTGAAGTGTTTGCCTCTGCTTTGCTAACAAGCTTGTGTGGGGTGGCCCCCAACTTACTAAGGTTTGCAGTTGGGTTCCCAATCCACGCCAGCACTCCTTCAAGCTTCTATTTTCTTGACTAATACTCTTCTGCAATGTGCACTCTGTCAATCCAACCTTTATCTTCAATACCACCCCATGAAGTCTGTATCCATGAACAGGTAGTCCGGACGGGTCGAGTCGATGGAAGTCAGGATGTCTAAGTGAAGTCAGAGTGCTCTAATTGGAGTCAGGTGCTCTAATGAGTCAGTGCTCTAATGAGTTCAGGTTGCTCTAATTGGCACAGCTGTTTTGTTAAATTAAGCAAACTTCGTCCCTTGGCAAGGAATTAAAGGCCCCTGCTAACATCTTATGCTGTTCTCTGGCGTGCTGATCCAGGTGGTACTTAGCTGGGTTGATGTGCTTGGAACACATTCCATTGGATAGGTCATTTCAGTTCTTTGTCAGTACTTCAGGTATTGTAAAACTTCGCTGAGGTATATAAGCAGAAGGAAGACAAGAAGCGGATTGAAGACAAATGGAGATGATGCAGTGGCTTTGTATTCCTTTTGCCATTGCTGATAGCTTCCTGTGTCAACACAAACTTTAAGCATATTGGCTAGAAAGCTTAGAGTTCTGACCTTGGGCATGCCCCTGAGTGTTTGCTGTCAGAAGTGTTCCCTCTTGTCTTTAATGGGTTGTAACATGTGGTTCTGGCGGGACAATTGAGAGGCGTTCAGGACAAATTAGATATATAATAGAGTTGGTTTCGCTCTAAGGCTAAACCCTAGAGACAGCTATGACAAAGAAGCCTTTGGTTTCACCCCATGACTGGTTAACCCAAGTACACAGAGCGATTGGGCCCATAGAGGCAGTCGTTGCCCAGTATCCAGCACGTGCACTCGTATGGCAAATGGTTAATGAAAACCACCTCTGTAAAGAAAAAGTTTCTCTCGATCCAAAGAATCAACCCAGACCAGGTCAATATTAAAATAGATGGTGTGAAGGCTCAGTTGGCATATACCTTGTAGAATCTAAATCTAAGGTTATTCCATAAAACCGAAGAAGATAGAGATGAGAGTAGAATTGTTAAATGGAATCAATATCAGTAAATGGTGAGTCTTGTGTTCAGGCTGAAGCAGGATAGAATAATGCCGTTCAATATCAATCTCTGGAAGTACATCCCCAGTCCTTTGTGTTAGAGCTCCATTTGTAGAAAAGTTCTCCAGAGGTAAGAACAGGATTGAAGACAAGATGCGAGATGAAGGCTCAGCCTTTTTATAGTTTTTCCAGATTAAGACACCTCTGCTTGTGCTTCCTGTGAAAATTACAGCAAATGGAGTCTGGAGTTCATGGGCATAGTTCCTGTCATACTTTGCTGATATAATAAGGTGGCATCTGCCTTCTTCAATGGATCGTTTATAGTTGATGGTCCTTCATGGGCCATCAAGCAGGCTAGGTCCGAGTACACATCAATTGTCTGGGAAATAAAAAAGCATAGCATAAGTCTGAGTACAAGAGATACAGCAAATATTCATACTTCAACTACAAAATGAAAATACATAAGTGCATAATATAACCAGCAACTATACTGGTCTTAGACACATCATTTGACCCTTTATACAAGATTGGTGCACTACAGACTTTGTTGCAACCATGTTCATATGGTTCCCAGATTATGTCATAATGGTCAGCATGGGTTCATTGTACATTTGATGTCTTGATGTCCAACACGCAGGCTAGCAGTGCTGATGCATCTGTTGGGGGTTCACCCAGATGCATAGCACAAGTTTGAAATGCAATATAACATACATATCTTATCAATAATAAATGGTAATACAACATGTAACCAAGATTATTAACTTGGCAAATTATCACATTTTCTCGAATACGCTATCATGGAAATTCCAGCAATGACTCATTGCAATTAAAAATATTGGTATTCATAATATCATATAAGTGTTCCACATATTCTACTCAGTGTCACACCACAGCCTGGGCTCCCTCTCACACTGTGTGCTGTGACAAGCTAGCAATCTCTGGAGGTATGCACTTACACAGACCAATTTTTCACAGGAGAACACACCCTGCTGAGTTACATTGAATGGCTCTCTAGCACCCATGTTAAACAATAGAGAGGCCTCAGCAATTCCACCAGCTCCCAGCCTTGCACCCTGGAGTATTGCCGTCTTGTCCTGGTTGGAAGCTTGACAGATATAAGTTTTATTACCAGTCTGCCCACCTTCATTGTGGAGAGGATTAAACAGCTTTTTATCTTGAGCTGAGGTTTCCAATATTAAGCAAAATAAATTGGCTTTTAAGGTAAATATAAAACAGATTCATTAACTAAGGAAAAGACAGATGTTTAAGTGATTCTAAGTGGAAACTAATAGTTGAAAGAAAGTTACCAAAGAAGATAAAAGAAACTGCCTCATCCTAATCTTAAACCTTATTACACTAGGCACGTATTTAGATCACCGAAGTTTTTATGTCTCCACTGGATAGTTATAGTTCTTAATACACAGCTTCCCTTAAGCCTGGACGAAACGTCTCCTCACTCAGATGATTCTTATGTCTTCTTTGATTTCAGTGTGCTTCCAGCTCATAGGTGGGGGAAGGAGAAGGCGAAAGCATTTGTTCGCTGTTCCCTTTTTATATCCTACCTATGTGCTTGAAGCACTTGCCCAGACTTGTCCTGATGGCTTTGGCTGGAGTCACTGGGTTGAGCAATCCTCTGGTGTGTCTGCTGCAACTGAGTCAGGTTGAGCGTTCCTAATTGTTGTGCCTGGACTAGCTGTCATTGAATTGTAAATCCTTGATTAAACTCCCTGCTGATTAATAGGTCGTTGAACACCTCCTGGGTGAGATCACTCCTTTGTTACCCCTAAGCTAACTTATATTTAGTGACAGCCTGTAAAGTGGCTGGCGTGGCTCCCCTCCTCCTGGCAGAGGGTCACCAGCAGAGGCCGAGTGGGTGGAGCTATGGAGTCTGAGTCGCCTCAAAGGTCAGGTAGCGACCTCGAACTATAAAAGCGGCCTCAGAGCTCAGTCAGCGACCCAGCGGCTGGAGAACAGACGCCTCCAGGAAGCTCTGAAACCGGAACGACTCTGGCGACACAGGAGCCACCGGACTGGTGAGCTTCCCGCGGCTTCGCTCCAAGGAGGAGTGCCGGAGCTTCCTGCACCTGCTGCTACCTGCGAGGAGCTGCCGGCGCTACGCCGTCGGCCAAGCAATCCAAGGAACTCCCGGACCTACACTCAGCCGGTCGTGATGAGCCCTATGCTCTGTGACCCCGCTGAGGCGCACTAGGACCCAGGTAGGTCTGAGGGGGAGTAACCGGAAGTAGCCCAGGGGCACGCCGACCCGTCAGGATCGCGAGCGTTAGGAGCCTATGTCAGTGTGTTGCGGGCCAGATCCCCACTGACTGACCAGCAAGCGACAGCCGCTGTTAGGTGGCCCCGGGCTGTGACGCAGTGGAGTGGGAGGCCTCGCGTCCCCTACACCCCTCTCTTGGGGTGGACAGACTCCTCTCTTCCTGGTCTGAGGACGGCTGCTAACTGTTACTGCTGTCAGTCCTCCCAAGGCCTGACGCTACTGCCTCACTGGTTGCTGCCCCGCTGCCAAGGGCTGGGCCCTAATTGGTTACGTTGCTCGTCCTGCCCCAAGGTCTGAGACTACGATCAGGTTTGCTGCCCCCCTGACCAAGGGCTGGGGGCCTTTAAAACTGCTGTGTTGCTCAAGTCTGCCCAAGCCGACGCTTCCTGACTCGGCGCTTGCTGCCCGCTGACATAGGGCTGGGGCTTAAAACTGCTACATGCTCAGCCTCGACCAAGACCTGAAAGCCTATGACTCGGTGTTTGCTGCCCCACCCTGAATAAGGGTTGGGCCCTTAAATTAATTAACCATTGCTAGCAGCGCCTGACCCGGCTGAGTCTTACTGATTCGTGTTGCTAATCCGTCCTGACGTAGAAACGGTGCCTGCAGTTGTTATGGCTGAACACCTGCCGGAGGGCCTGAGCCTCGCCCGTAGGCGAAAAGACAACCAGGACTGCCGGGCTGAACTTCTGGCACGGTAGCAGAGTGAGCTCTGCGTGGTTCTCCTTCCTCCCGGAGAGGTCAAGCCCGCCCTCGTTTACCAGCCAGTCGCAAAATATCTCAAATTCATATGTTGTGTATTTGTTGTCATGGTTTTGTTCCCACATGGCAAACTGACGTTTAGATTTTATGGGGATAGCCAGATAGCCTGCCTTTTTGGCTGGGTTAGGTGGAGCTCTGTGTGTGTGTAAATAAATGATGTTTTGTTAGCTGTCTGCTGTCTGGCCTCAATGTTTCTTCCTAACCGATACTCCCGAGGATTCTAACAAGTATTCTTTTCCCATGTGACCAGAATACTCATTCCGATAGCACTGAACTCCTGACAGCACACAATCTGGCTAATAGCCTCTGAACAGGGCGGCGAAGCCAGTACGTTATTCGAGTAGGAACCGTATCGATAAAGCCCTCTTATGTAGCAATAGTGAAGTCTTGGGACTTTTCATCGACGTGCATGGTAAATATGCTGATCAGATCAATTTACTGAATTTGTCTCCAGCATGCTGCGAGCAGGTTCATCGATGCGGGGAAGCGGGTTATTGACTCTGCACACAACACTTGGGTTGCCAACAGTACTTGAAAAGCATGCAAGATCCAGGAGAGCCATCTTTTACTCATTTGGACGATAGGTGGGCGCATGAGCTTGTGGAATGTATGGTAGTCCATTGGTGACGCGCGTCCAGTTGTTCAACTTTTTGGCTGATCGGCATATGGACCAGTTGGGTGCAGGTATGGATGGATGTCAGTTTAATGTTGAAGTCCAGTGTCCCTTCATACTTCCACAAATATCTCCAAAAAGCAGGAATGTTCTTCCTTAGTATTGACGGTTAGACTGGTTTTTCTTAGTTAATGGTTGCACTTCTGCCAGTTCAAGCTGAGATCGTGCACAGCCAAGACTACACATTAGGCTGGGTAGTTACTCTCACACAAACAGTGCAATTTAGCAGCCTGTCCATGAGGCTTCACCTTAACATCAATAGCCCAACTGGCAAAGGCTGTGCTCCCGTATACGTCTTCCAGAAACAGTTTTTGTTGCCTAAGCGAAATGCCTGTATGCTTTTCTTTATACACACGTCTCAGAGACGGAGAGGCTGCACCGGTGTCCAGTCCATGTATAGGTGTTTGCCTCAAAACGGGTTATCCAGTATTCATTGTAGCCATGCCAAGGAAAACATGCAGGCACTTCCCACTTGCAGGTGAGGGTCACCATTGATCATCTGGGTCTGCTTAGGGTATGCGGGTTCTCTTTTTGCAAGCCAGACCACAGCCTGTTTTTCTTTGTTTTAGGCACACTCATGGTGTCTGTGTTGGGCCAGCGATGTGTCGACCGCCGGTCCTACACAGCATCTTGAGTGCCTGGTGACCCGGCTACTTAGACAGCCGGTAAAATTCTTGGACTCTGCACAGTTTTGTTGGTGTTCGGTTTTGTGACACTTTTTGCACCTAGGGATGCACTGATGTATTGCGCCTTCCCCTTGTAGCATTCATGGAGACGCAATCCTCAAAGCTTCTGTATAAGCTGTACTCTGTCAGCAGGTTTCATATAGCTTCACCTGTACAGGCCCACTAACCTGTCAGCAGGGATCATTTAAATCTCTTTAATTACAGTTGTGTTTGCAGATTTTTTAATAAATGCTACAAATTGTACAATGTTTATCTTTTTTTTGTCTCTTTTTGTGGACTAATATCTTTCAGCATTATCAGTAGTTTTTGGGGCAAAGATGGACCAGGTATTCATAAGTTACTTGTAAGATTTGTCTCAGGCTTAACAGAGTTAGTAAGTGGTAGCAGGGAGTAGATTTTTAGCTCCCAAGATACTTACATAAATGCGACTTCTTTGTTCTTGTAATGTTCTTGCAATAACAAAGCTCAAAACACGTCTAGTATACACATGCCCTGACTCTATATAATCAAAAGGTTCCAGTGGCTGGTACGAGTAGCCATCACTTTTAGTTTCACTTTACGCAGTCAGTGCCAACAAGCAGTTCTTTTTTTGTTTGTTGTTTGTTTTTTACCTTGATTCTATTTCTTCTGTTACGGGCGCACCGGAATCCATACCATCGTTGCCAACTTGTTATATCCTTGAGGCGAGTCGGCTTTAGGAAGAAATTTTGAGGCCAGACAGCAGACAGCTAAAAACTTCCCTTTTTTACAACAGGCTACCTACACCGGCCGAACAGGTAGGCTATCTAGGCTATCCTATATCTAACTCAGTTGCCGTTGGAACAAAATCCATGACAATCAAATACCAACAACACCACCATCGATATGCATATTTGGAGGAACAATGATTACAGAGCTTATGACTTTTCATGTGACATCTTACATGGCATGCTTTGTATGAGATATCACAACATAGTTAATTGATGAATATGGGGGTTGCTCTGGTGCTATTATTAAGGTACAGTGTGTCACAAGAGACACGGGGGGGTGGCTTCCAGTGATGTTGCACATGGGACCTGTTTGAAGACTCCACCACAGTTTAAATCAAAGTCCTGCCAATGAGCATGAAATGAATCCCACTGAAGGGAAGGGACGCTTGCTTCTCATTATGAATGCAGCCTCATCCTGGTGTCCCTGTGCTGGAGCAGCTGGGGCAAGTTGCCAACAGATCTGGGCATGCTGGCCTTTTCCATCTGAATTCTTGTAACCACTGCCGCTGTCCACCTG
>NC_133771.1:19970775-20070116 GCF_003597395.2 Chelonoidis abingdonii
CTTTAATCACATCCCCTCCTATGGTCCTTAGAGGAGAGCGAGTGGAGAGGGAGGGACCTGGCCCGCCCTCTAACTCCGGTCCCAACCCAGGGGCCCTGGGGTTGTGGTGAACCACTTGGACTAGCGGTTTTTCCCGGGTTACTTCCCTCTCATACCCGTCCGCTTGTGAAGGGCTTCTTGCCTCTCTTCTATACAAGCCTGGTGCCCCCTTACCTAGGGTTTCTGTGGGCTTCCCAATCCACGCAGCACTCCTTCAAGCCTTCTATTTCCTCTCTGGACAAACTCTTCTCTCTGCAATTGCCACTCTGCTCCAACCAACCTTTCTCCTTCAAATACCCCCCCTGTCTGACTGAAGCAGGGGTTTATATCCATGACTGGAGTCAGGGTGCTCTAATTGGAGTCAGGTGCTCTAACTGGAGTCAGGTGCTCAAAGTGAAGTCAGGGTGCTCTAAGTGAGTCAGGTGCTCTACATTGGCGCACAGCTGTTTTTGGTTAATCAACGCAAACTTCCTTCCCTTGGCAGGATAAGGCCCCCTGCTAACACTTTAATCTGCCCATCTTGGCATTGCTGTATCACATATCCCCCCCCCTTCTCAACACCAAGGGTTGGTTACTCGGCGAAGAGGCAGTGTTGGCGTGAGAGGCATCAGCGTGCGTGTTGGCTGCCACCCTATGCTTGGACCGAAATGGAAAGGTTGCAAAGAGGCAGAACCACGAGATCACTCGGCGTTTCTTTCCTTGTTCCATTGCATCCATGGAGCGGGGGTGATCAAGTCACAGAGTAAAGCCGCGCCCAAGGAGATAGTAGCGTGAGAGCTCTCATACCATTTTAATCGGCCAGACATTCCCTTTCAACAACAGCGTATTTTGTTCCTGGGAAGGAGCTTACCGGGCTGAGGTACAAGATGGGTTGCTCCTCCTCCGCCTAACCACCTGGGAAAGGAGGCACCGAGTCCCACCTCGAGGCATCCGTCTGCAGGATGATCCTTCTCGAAGTCTGGGGCATAGTACCGGAATGCAGCATAGGGCTGTCCGCAATCTGCAAATGCTGTTCCGCCGATCTCGTCCACTTCAACTACCTCGGGGCCCGAGCTTTTATCAGATCGTCATGGCCCCGGCCTATGGTGCAAAATGAGGGATGAATCTCCGATAGTACCCACTATACAAAAACTGCTTCTGACCTGCTTCTTGCGGATTGGCAGGCAGATCTGATGCCTCCTAGCTCATTGTTCATTGGGCTTCACCACCCTCGTCCCTGACTGACATGCCCGAGGTATTTGGCCTCAGCTAGTCCTATCACGCATTTAAGAGGATTAGCGGTGAGACCACCAAAGTTCCTCCAGAGGTAAGAAGCAGGATTGAAGACAAGATGGAGATGAGGCATCAGCCTTTTATAGTCTTTTCCAGATGTAAGAACACCTCTTTGTGCTTACTGTGGAAAATTACAGCAAAATGGAGTCTGGAGTTACATGGGCAAGTTCCTGCATACTTTGCTGAGTTATAAGGTGCATCTGCCTTCTCTCAATGGATCAGTTGTATAGCTGATGGTCCTTAATGGGCCATCAAGCAGGCTAGGCAGAGCTAACATCAACTTGTCTGGGATATCACCCAGAAGCATAGCATAAGTCTGAAGTACAGACAGTACACAGCAAATATTCATAACTTCAACTACAAAATGATACATACAGATAGCATAATCATAACCAGCAACCTATAACCTGGTCTTAGACACCTCATTTGACCCCCTTTATACAAGATTTGGTGCCACTACAAGACTTTGGTTGCAACCATGTTCTATATGGTCCCAGATTATGTCAATAATGTCACATGGGTTCATTGTACATTTGATGTCTCTTGATGGGCCAACAAGCAGGCTAGGCAGTGCTGATGCCAATCTGTCTGGGGGTGTCACCCAGATGCATAGCACAAGTTTGAAATGCAAATATAACCTACATATCTATAACTCATAATAAATAGGTAATACAAACATGTAAACAAGATTATTATACTTGGCAAATTATAACATTTTCTCAGATACCTTATATGGCATATCCAGCATGACTCATTGCAATTTTAAAATATTGGTATTCATAATATCATAAAGTGTTCCACATATTCTATCCAGTGTCACACCACCAGCCTGGGCTCCCTCTCACACTGTGATGCTGTGACAAGCTGCAAATCTCTGGCAGGTACTGCACTTACACAGACATTCACAGGCAGGGACACACCCTGCTGAGTTACATGAATGCTTCTCTCAGGCACCCATGAATTAACAATAGAGAGGCTCCAGCCAATTCCCACCAGCTCCCCAGCCTTGCACCCCTGGAGTATACCGTCTTGTCCTGGTTGGAAGCTTGACCAATTTAAGTTTATTACCCAGTCTGCCCCACCTTCAATGTGGAGAGGACATTAACCAGCTTTTATACTTGAGCTGAGGTTTCCCAAATACTTCAAGCAAAATACATTGTTTTAGGTAAAATATAAAACAGATTCATTAACTACAGAAAGACAGATGTTAAGTGATTCTAAGTGGCAAACATAATAGATTAAAGAAAGTTACCAAAGAAGATAAAAGAAAACTGCATCATCTAATCTTAAACCTTATTACACTAGGCAGTATTTAGATCAGAAGTTTTGTCATCCCACTGGAAGTTATAGTTCTTAATACACAAGCTTCCCCTTAAGCCTGGACCAGTCTCCTCAGATGATCTTTGTCTTCTTGACTTTCCAGTTGCTTCCAGCATAGGTGGGGGAGGAGAAAGGCGAAAGCATTTTGTTGCTGTTCCCTATTTTATATCCCTACTCTATGTGCCTTGAAGACACTTGCCCAGACATGTCCTGATGGGCTTTGCTGAGTCACTGGGTTGAGCAATCCTCCTGGTGTGGTCTTGTGCAACTGAGTCAGAGTTGAGCAGTCCCTATTGTATAGTGCATGGACAGCTGTCATTGAATTGTAAATCCCTTGATTACAACTCCCCTGCTGATTAATGGTCGTTGAACACCTCCTGGGTGGAGATCACCTCCTTTGTATGCCCCTAGCTAACTTATATTTCAGTGACAGCCTGTAGTGGGCTGGCGTGGCTCCCCTCCTCCCTGGAGAGGGTCAAGCCCCAGCAGAGGCCAGAGTGGGTGGAGCTATGGAGCTCTGAGCTCGCCCCTCAAAGGGTCAGGCAGCGACCTGGAACTATAAAAGCCGGCCCTCAGAGCTCAGTCAGGCCCCAGCGGCTGGAAAGAACAGACGTCCCTCCAGGAGCTCGAAACCGGAAGACTCTGGCGACACAGGAGCCACCCGGACTGGCTGGAGCTTCCCCGCGCTCGCTACCAGGAGGAGCTGCCGGAGCTTCCCTGCACCTGCTGCTACCTGGAGGAGCTGCCGGCGCTACCGTGGCCCAAGCATCCCAAGGAACTCCCGGACCTACCACTCAGCCCCGGTCGTGATGAGCCTATGCTCCTGGACCCCGCTGAGGCCGACGCTAGGACCCAGGTAGGTCCTGAGGGGGAGTACGGAAGTAGCCCAGGGGCAGCCGACCCGTCAGGCTGCGGAGCTGTAGGAGCCTATGTCAGTGTGTTGCGGCCAGAATCCCCACTGACTGACCAGCAGAGCGACAGCCGCTGTTAGGGCCCCGGGCTGTGACGCAGTGGAGTGGGAGGGCCTGCGTCCCCCCTGACACCCCTCTCTGGGGTGACAGACTCCCTCCTCTTCCTGGTCTGAGGAGGCTGCTAACTGTTACTGCTGCTCAGTCCTGCCCCAAGGCCTGAGCTTACTGCCTCACTGGTTGCTGCCCCGTCCTGCCCAAGGGCTGGGCCTCTAAATTGGTACTGTTGCTCAGTCCTGCCCCAAGGTCTGAGACTACTGACTCAGCGTTTGCTGCCCCGCCCTGACCAAGGGCTGGGCCTTTAAAACTGCTGTGTTGCTCAAGTCTGCCCAAGCCGACGCTTCCTGACTCGGCGCTTGCTGCCCGCTGACATAGGGCTGGGGCTTAAAACTGCTACATGCTCAGCCTCGACCAAGACCTGAAAGCCTATGACTCGGTGTTTGCTGCCCCACCCTGAATAAGGGTTGGGCCCTTAAATTAATTAACCATTGCTAGCAGCGCCTGACCCGGCTGAGTCTTACTGATTCGTGTTGCTAATCGTCCTGACGTAGGTAAACGGTGCCTCGCAGTTGTTTATGGCTGAACCCTGCGGAGGGCCTGAGCCCCTCGCCCGTCAGGCAGACAAGCACACCAGGGACTGGCCGGGTAACTTCCTGGGCACTGGAGCAGAGTGAGCCTGCGTGGCTCCTCCTCCCCGGAGTAGGGTCAAGCCCCGGCCCCCTCGTTCTACACAGACCGTCAGCAAAATCTCATAACTTCATACATGTTGTGTATTTGTTGTCATGGTTTTTGTTCACCACATGGCAAACTGAGTTAGATTATTAGGGGATAGCCAGATGAGCCTGCCTCTTTTTGGCTGGTTAGGGGAGCTCTGTGTGTGTGTAAATAAAATGATCGTTTTTGGTTAGCTGCCTGTGTCTGGCCTCAAATGTTTCTTCTAAACCGACTCCCGAAGGATCTAACAAGTATTGCCTTTTATGTGACCAGAATACTCATTCAGATACACTGAATAACTCCTGACAGCCACACAGAGATCTGGTCTATAGCCTCTGGAACAGGCGGAGCAGACTTATTCCCGAAGGTAGAACAGGTATGATAAAGCCCCTTGAGTCAGCAATAGTGAAAGCGCTCTTGGACTCTTTCATCGACGTGCATGTGTAAGATATGCTTGACTCAGCATCAATTTACTGATTTTGTCATCCCAGCCAGGCTGGCGAAAGCAGTCTCGATGCGGGAGCGGGTAATTGCTCTGCCACACCAACACTTGGGTTGAACAGTGACTTAAAGACTGCAAATCCAGAGAGAGCCATCTTCTTCACTATTGGGACGATAGGATGGCCATGAGCTTGGGTAACTGATATTAGACTCCATTGTGACCAGGCGCTCCAGGTGTGCTTCAACTGTTTTGGCTATGGATATGCACCGTCGGCTTCAGATCATTTGGATGGACTGTCAGTTTAATGTTTAATGTCACAGTGATTCCCTTCATACTTCCCAAATCATCTCCAAAACAGCAGAATGTTTCCTTAGTATAGCGGTTAGACTGGTTTCTTCTTTAGTTAATGAGTTGCACTTCTGCCCAGTTCAAGCTGAAATCTCCCAGCCAAGACCTACCATTTAGGCTGGAGTTACCTCTCACACAAACAGTGCATTGACAGCCTGTCATATGAGGCTTCACACTTAACATCAAAGTAGCCCAACATGGGCACAGCTTCTCCCGTATACGTCTTCCAGAACAGTTTTTGTTGCCTTAAGCAGAAGATGCCTGCTAGCTTTTCTTTATACACATCTCAGAGACCCGAGATGGCTGCACCGGTGTCCAGTTCCATATGTATAAGTTTTCCACCAACAACGGGGTTATCCAGTATTCATTGTAGCCACTGCCAAGACAAACATGCATGTGCACTTCCACTTCGGTGAGTGTCACCTTGATCATCCTGGTCTGCTCTAGGGTATGCAGGGTTCTCTTTTTGCAGCCAGACCACAGCCTCTTTTTTCTTTTGTTTACAGCGCACACTCAATGTGTCCTTTTGCCACACATGTGTCGACAACACCAGGTCCTTACACCAGCATTCATGATGCCTGTGACGCGGCTATACCACAGCGTAAATTCTTGACTCTGCACAGTTTTTTTGGGTTCGGTTTGTGACACTTTTTTGCACCCTAGGGGATGCACTGATGTATTGCGCCTCCCTTGTACCAGTTCATGGAGACAGCAATATCAAAAGGCTTCTGTAACGTAAGCTGAGCCTAACTGTCAGGCAGGGTGCTCCATATAGCTTCACTGTACAGCCACACACTAACCTGTCACGCAGGGCATCATTTAACATCTCTTTAAGTCTCACAGTTTTTGCAATTTTTTAAAATATGCTAAAATTGTACAACTGGTTATCTTTCTTTGGTCTCTTTTGTGGAACTACATATCTTCAGCAATTAGTCAGTGGTTTTGGGGAAAAATGGGACCAGGATTTCCAAACGTACTTGTAAGATTAGTTCAGGCTTAACAGGGTGTAGTAACTGCGTAGCAGGAGTAGATTTTAAGCCCTACAATACTTAAGAATATGCGACTTCTTTGTTTCTGTAATGTCATTTGCAATAACAAAAAGCTCAAAACGCTCCTATGATACACATGCCCTGCTCTATATTCACATCAAAAGTTCCAGCTGGCATGCGAGTACGCATGATTTTAGTTCTCACTTTCCAGTCAGTGCCAAACAAGCAGTTCTTTTTTGTTTGTTTGTTTTTTTACCTTGATTCTACAATTTCTTCTGTTACGGAAGCCACCGGAATCCCATCCATCGTCGCCACTTGTTTATCGCTTGAGGAGTCAGCTTTAGGAAGAAATCATTTGAGGCCAGACAGCAGACAGCTAACAAAACTATCATTTTATTACAACCAGCAGGACTCACCTAAACCGCGCCGAAACAGGTAGGCGATCCTAGGCATCATCCCCTAATTAACTCAGTTGCCATGGAACAAAAAACCTGACATCAAATACCAAAACAACACCCACATCGATATGCATATTTGGAGGAACAATGATACAGAGCTTATACTTTTCATGTGACATCTTACATGGCATGCTTTGTATGAGATATCACAACCATAGTTAAATGATGAATATGGGGTTGTCGTGGTGCTATTTTAAGGTACAGTGTGTCACAAGAGACACGGGGGGGTGGGCTCCAGTGATGTTGCACATGGGACCTGTTTGAGACTCCACCACAGTTTATCAAGTCCTGCCAGATGAGCATGGATGATCCCACTGAAGGGAAAGGGACCGCTTGCTTCTCCATTATCAATGCAGCTCTCATCCTGGTGTCCCTGTGCTGGAGAGCTGGGGCAAGTTTGCCACACAGATCTGGGCATGTGGCCTTTTCCATCTGAAAGTTCTGTAACCACTGCTCGCTGTCCCAAACCTGCATCACAATGTGATCTCACCAGTCAGGGCTTGATTCTCAGGCCAAGAAGTGGCACCCCACCATCTGCAGCTGCACACTACCAACAACCTTGAGTTTCTTGTTGCTATTGACCTTGAAGAAATTGTCATGTCTGCTGTTATTGCAGTACTTCCTGTAGGTCTGCAAATACAGGCAAATCATGCAAACTTCAGCGGCTGGATGCTCAGGTAACTTGATCAAAATTTTTCCTGTAAACATGGCCTTCCTCACAGCCTGTATTTAACACAGCCTCCCTTTGGCTCTCAGGCCTTTGGTTTCTCTCTAGATCCTCCCAGCTTCTCTTTTGAACTAATCCCTCTTACATCCCTCTTAGATTTCACTAGCGTTCTTTTAACTGACCCTACCTCAAGGCCTCCACCCAGGAGCTGAACCCACTCCCAGTCCATCCTCCTACCTGGCTTCTTGCCTGCTTAACATCTGTCTCCGTGCGCCCCACCTCCACGACCCAAGTGAGCTTGACTCACTCTTTGCAGGTTTCTCTCCATAAAAACGTTTGTCTCCTCTGAAGTATCTTGCTCCTCAGGTTCCATATAAGGTCCAGGTACCTAAAGATCCTTACCTAGTTCCACTCCCTCTGGACAGAAGGCAATCAATCCATCAATCACTGGTGTACTAATTGGCTCTTAACCACTAGTTGAACAGGTGATTGGAATACACTCCATCACAGATCCCTGCCTGCTTGGCTTCCTGGCACTACTGAAGTATAAATGTCAAAAAACACAAATAGTAATCACATTCTGAGATTACTGAAGCAATCCAGGAGTCCATAACTGTAATAAATGAAAGGGGAGGGGTATCTCCCTTTTATGGACACCCAGCCAGTCAGTTGACTATGAAATCCCTCTTTGTGGTTATTCTCTACTTGCTTTGCCTGTAAAGGGTTAAAAAGTCTCCCTGCATAGGTAAAAGGATGGGAGTTGGCACCTGACCAAAAGAGCCAATGGGCAGGCTAAAACTTTTTAAAATGAGGAAAAAACTTCCCTCTTGTCTGTCTGTATTATCGTCTTGGAGAGCAGAGACAGGACTGGAACTATGCTGTAAAAGCTTAGGGCCAGGTATGAAAAATCATCTGAATCATACCTAAAAACTACTCACTTGAAATCCCCAGATATGTAAATAGGTCAGGAAATATCTAGGAAGATGGGATTAGGTTTATTTCTTTTTATTTCTTTATGGCTTTTTTACTCCTCTTTGCTTACCCCTGGTGCTTTTGTTTTGCTTGTAACCTTTAAGCTGGACCTCAAGAAAACCATTCTTGATGCTTAATTATTGCATCTCGCTTTTAAAATCTAGCAATAGGCTAAGTTTTTGGATGTATTTTCTTTCTTTTTGTTTTTAATAAAATTTACTTTTTTAAAGACTAAGATTGGATTTTTGTATCCTAAGAGGTTTGTGCACGTTTAATTAGCTGGGGGGGAACAGATGATTTCCTTTGTTTTCTTTCTCAGCTCTTCCCTGGAGGGGGTGGGGGTGAAAGGGCTTGAGGATACCCCACAGGAAGGAATTCCCAAGTGTGCCTTCCTGGGTTCTCAAAGGGGTTTTGCACTTGGGTGGTGGCAGTATCTACCCATCCAAGGTGAGAGAAAAGTTGTAACCTTTGGAGTTTAATACAAGCTTGGAGTAGCCAGTATTAATTTTTAGAATCCTTGCGGGCCTCCCATCTTCTGCACTCAAAGTGCCAGAGTGGGGAATCAGCCATGACAATAGCTACTTTTTTCAAAGCCTCAATACTTGTACGGCATCATATTATTTCAAAACAACAAAAACAAACATTTGTTTTTTGGGGTATGTCTATCTCAGGGTTGACCATGACCTTGTTTCTTGAGGTATTTCTATCCTGAGGTTGACCATGACCAGCTACCGTGTTTTGAACCACAATTGTTTCTGTCTGCACTAAGGGCTCAGTCATGTTTCACACTGTGTTGGTTAACAAGTTTTCTAACGTGATGTATTTTCCCACTGTAGACAAGGCCAAGGTTTACTGATGGAAAGAGCAGGTCTGTGAGATCCTGTCTCAGCCTTTGTGGTAATTTAAATTGTCTCCAGATCTCTGACCCCTAAAGTACTGGTAGGAAAGTGAGTCTGGAAGAGAACCCCATAACCACGTCTGGCTGTACAAGTCTCTTTAATACAGCGACTGGAAGAAGTTGAAGAATCAGCTGTGCATTTCACCAGTGACATTTAGGGTATGGCTACACTTACATTTTTGCAGCACTGGTAGTTACAGCTGTGGTCGTACAGCTGTGTAGGGCCAGCGCTGCAGATGTGGTCCACATCTATGCAGCTTTGGCGCGCGAGATGTTGTGACGATGGTTGCATTGTGGGAAGCTACCACAGAGACGTTCGTCTCTATGTTTGGGCGCTGGTGGTTTGTGGAAGGGGACAGAGGGTGCTACGGTCATTCCCCACCTGGTTCCTAACCGACATGTGTGCATACGCCCTTTCTTTTCAGGCCGGTTTGTGCCTTGGCTTGTGTTTCGCCGCGTGATTTCAGTAAGAAATGGAAGCCTGAGCTGCTGGGGACTTTGGTCTGAGTGAATGTGCCAGCACATCACCTTGGCATTAAGCTATTCCTTATGCTCCAAGTGTAGATAGTGATAGGCTCAGATGAATGAAATAATCGGGCTGAACGCGCTCTGAACTTAATTGCTTGTGGCAGTAATGGACGTGCTCAGCACCGTGGAACGCTGCCATTTGGCGCTCGGGAACACAAGCACTGATGGTGGGATCAAATCGTCATGCCGAAGCGAGATACGATCCAGGTAGGCTGCCTCTCTAACGAACTTGTAGAGTGGAGAAGAAGCACTTTCATGGGTTGTCGTGCTGAGATTGCCAACCTGTCAGCGCAAGAGCCCAGACTGGAGTGCCCTGTCAGTGGAGCAGCGCGGTGGCATGCAGTGTGGAAGGCTTGTACACTCCGACAAGTTACCGAATACAGTCGCAAACCAGTTTGGAGTGGGAAAAGGTCGACCAGCTGGCACCTAGTGGTGATGCATAATAGTTTGCCAGGGCCATTAAATATCGATCACTTGACTACGAAAGAACCGGCAGACATCTGGTGCGACATGTGCAGGTATTCTGATGCTTTGCAGCATGATTCGGGTTTTCCCTGACTGTGGAGGGGCAATAGGAATGGATCGCATAATTCCATGCGGCACCACCACCGTGCCCTGCCGAGTACGTTACATCGGAGGGGTATTCTCTAATGGTTCTACCAGACGCTATGTGGGAATCGACCCATGGGCTTCACTAACTTTAACACGGATGGTACTGAAGGCGTGCATTGATGCAGCGCAATCTTGGCACAGTGGGCTCGGGTTTCAGAAGCTAGCCAATGCGCAGGGAACCTATTTTATCCCAAATCAGGAGAAGATCACGTAGGGGATGTCAAAATGCCCATGGTAGCTCCGGAGACCCCTTCGCTTACCCGTTTAATTGCGCTTGCTCATGTCACTGTATCCAAGAGCTTGACATCATTTGAGCGAGGGACCTGTGGCTCCAACTACAGGCTTGAGCCGGTGCCAGTAGGATCTGTCTAATGGAAGTGTGCTTGTGTCTGTTTAACGACGGGAGATGGTGAAGTATCTTATGGGGAGCTCAGACGTGGGGGACACTTAGCAGCATACCGAGCGATTGGTTAGTCTCACCGAGCGTTCTGTATCTCGCTATCAATACTTTGGGAAGGGGAAGGTGATAACCTTCAGTGACGACATAGGACCTCACGAGTTCTAGCCTGGAGGTGATCTTGTCTCATGCGCAGATTAGCAGGACTATATTGGAAGAGAGGGCCTCCAGTTCACAGTGCCATTCAAGGAATTAGGGATGCCTTAATAGGAGCAATGTCGAGGCTGAAAAGCCACAGTTAATCGTTGGGTGCTTTTCCAAGGATGTGAAGTGCAGTGGTTGTGGCGCTATTGATGTGCAAGTGCTTATTTTTCACTTGTGGTTCGTATTTATCACTTTTGTAAATAAAACACTGTTTTAAAATCAAAGGAATCCTTTAATTCATAAATACAGTAACATAGTAAACGAGGGGGTTAGAGAGATGAGTGAGATCCAGTATAGGATTAGAGTGTTGATAATATGTCCTTCCTTGAGTCGGGGTGCAATGCGCGCTGCTGCACTGTCAGGATTACTGCTGCTGTCGATAGGGGGTTGAGTCGATTAGGGTAAGGCTTGTTATTCTCAGGGCTGTTAGGTGAACTATGGTGATAGGGGCAGCTGGTGGTGAGATAAGTAACCTAGATGCTGGAGGAAGGTGTTCGGGTACACGATCGGGGCGACAATGGGGTTGAGCTGTTGAAGATGGGTTGGAGGAGGCATCCGGATATGCTCTGCCTGGAATGGCATCCATTGACTATGCATGACAGTCTGAGGGTCGGCGTTCCAGGATGCTTGACGCGAGTTTATGCCTTTCTTAGCTAGCAATTCCTTTTCTGGTCAGCTGTGCCTTTTTCCTGCTTTGGTTCCTCCTCTCAGTCTTTGACATCTGTATTTATCTCTTATGGAATACAGAATTTCGATAACTGACTTTCATTGAGCTCTCCTTACTTTCCTTGGTTTTTTTCTTAAGTTCTGGAGTTTTCATCAGAAGTCTGCGTGATGGCACAGCTATCTCAAGGTCACTTTAAAACACACAAGAGTGATAAACTTTTTCTGACTACAGAGCTGTATTGTTTTTAAGACTATTTGTAGCATCATTAACATTGCGAGACATAGCCACATTAGAGCGCCGCAGTTGCAGAGAGACAATGGGGTGATAGTTTCCCCACAGCAGCTCACTGGGAAGAAGGTGGGTGCTGCCTTGACTCTGGATCAATGGTCGTGAACTCAGAGCAAGACCAGCCCACGCTAGAGGAAACAGCATCTCCTGGAGCGCCTCATGAACGACACCATCTGCCACAGCAGGTACTCTCTCAGAGCCCATCTTGGACAAGATAGGCTCAACTGGACGGCGGGCTGCTTGACTCTGAATCAATGGGGAAGCACAACAGCAGCTAGAGGGAATGACTTAACAGTATCCCTTGCTTTCACAGAATTTTAATCCTCCGAATAATCTGGTGCTCCGGGTCAGTCTGGAGAGAGGGTGGAGGGTCTCTACAGCTTAATGTAGATTATCGCCTCACAAGTGGTCCGTACGCAGCTTGCTGTGTTGCAGCAATTTGTCCGGCCCCCCTCTAGCACAATGCGCGGATGCCGTTAGCCTGGGGGAAAGCGAATACGAACAACTTGGATGATATTGGACAACCACACGGTGGCCTCGTACTCCCTATATAACTTGCGCATCACATCAACACCGCTCCGCTCTGAAGACTTTGAATGAGATTTCGTACGCACCAGAATTACCACATGTGTAGACCAAATCAATGGCGTGATCTCCACATCAGGATCGTGATACTTGCAGGCAGCCAGGCCCTCAGTCATGGTCATGTCGCATATTATGTCGTGATATAGTCTCTATCAATAGAATTTTGCTCTACCGCACTGGTAAATGCGGCTCTGCTGGCATAGCTTTCGCGTCGGCCGTGACCAGAACTGTCCAGACGGGCTCGCACTGGGTAGATTCTTCCTGGCTGAGATAAATAGCTTCTGACTGCAGTTCTGTAAATTGTACTGTTCTCTGGTGAGGCATGTCTCCAATCACTCAGTGAGCGCATCCCTCTAGGTGGCGTTCCTGTACGACCCTCCCCTTGCCTTCTTCCGGCCTCATGAATACCATCATTCGTGATCCTCAGGATTGGCCGTGAGTTAAATCCAAGTCATTCGGCATCCAGACTCCTTAATATAAAAACAGGCAGGTCGCTGGGCAGGGCACACGTAACCTGAGCGGCGTTTTCACAGCTAGACGATGCTTTGCAGTAGCACATCCGCAGAATCCTATTACCTTGAACCTGCACTGCACCGCGTTCCCATCAAGTATGCCCTAGTATTGCCATGAGCTTTGTATATTGGCTCATAGGTATCTAATTTCTACGGCTGATGGAGCGCAGGTGCATGCCTGGCAGCTCCTCACTCCAATAACATGATGAGAATCCTGCCGTCGGCAGTTGCTCCATGCTGAAGGGTGCTTCGTTTGGGCGTGGAGGGCTAGTTACTGATTTGATCTGATGACTGATTGCACTCTTACGCCTCCTAGAGCAACCAGGAAGGGTGATTTTTAAAATTTACAGGGGGCATTAAAGGGCGGGTCACCGGAGCTCCCAGTAGGCAGTGGGTGCGAAACGCTGACCGAGAGGCTAAAGAGGTTATGTGGGATACCTCCTAAATATCCCTGATAAGAGGCAATATACAGCTGTGCCTAGATGTGAGTGTCCACATCCTGATCTGACATAGCGAGCTCGCCTTTCACTCCAGCGCCGGATTCGCTACACCCGTAGCAGACCAGGAGTACAGCCAGCGCTGCAGACAGGGAGTTGCAGCGCTGGCTGAGCTTTGTAAGTGTGGACACCGAGTAAGTTGCAGCGCTGTAACCCCCTCACCAGCGCTGCAACTTGCAAGTGTAGCCAAGGCCTTAGATAAACAGTCAGACAATCTCTTTCTGATCTCTCATTGCTCATCATCTATCTTGGTCTTCCCCACCCACTGTATACACTTGATCCAAAAGTCCAGTAACAATGGTATTATTGTCTCTGAAATCCTGTAGTGAGCATCATATGGCTAACATATGGTGTCACATAAATTTGAGACGCTAATAAACATGTGGCTTTCTTCACATGGACTGAGAAGAAGGCTCACTGTTAACAGATTGGCGCACGGGAGGGTGGTTATATTCATGTGCTATCACTTGACATCTGGTCCAAACATGGTATTTCATTGGTATCTGGGGAAAGAAAAGTGCAGGAAAAATTTAAGCCATTTCACAAGGCTGTGAATGTCCTGTTTAGCATGAAAGCTGCCACCAAAAACCAGATCCATAGTTACTGTGGCACTACTGGAGATGGGCCTGAACCAATAACCCCATTAAGAGTTTCTATGAACTTTGGAGAATTTTAGATTCTGGATATGGAATTGAATTTTAAGCTCATCTGGAGTCATTACAAAGTAAGATTCTATTTTGCATACGTTATGGCACCTTCGTGCACAGAAACAAGCTGTTCATGATTATGCTAAGAGCATGTTATTTTTGCACCACCCACTCTATCCCCATTTCAATGGAATTTGATACAGCAGTTATCTGTGATGTTTGCCCCATCTGAAGCAAAGGTATGTCTGTTGAATTAGCCACCATGTGTCAAGGTATACCAGTCATAAAGCTTCTGGAACATTTAAGGGTTCTTGCAAAGGAACATTTTGATGATTTAAGCGCCACATCATGGCTATGCCAACAGCCTAGCTCAGATACTGATTGAGAAGTTGTGGAAAGATGAAAAGTAACAAGGGAGGCTCATATCGACACATTGTGTATGTGCAACACTCACAGATCTGAGGTTCAAAGTTCCTGGGTTCCACACGGCGTGACAGAAGGCACCCAGTGCAACAGGACAGTGTGGGAGGTAGGCCTGAAGATCAACTGGAACAGCCTTTTTATTCATTCAGACAGAGCGAAAACTACAGATAGTCAAACCACTTGCTTCTCTGCAATAGCAGTAGCAATATTATTGCTACACAAGATTTCACAGTAAGGAAATGTTGGCCAAATTTGTCAAGTCTGCCTGTGCATCTAGTTTCAGCCAAAGGTAGAGCAATCCACTTCTGCTTTTCACTGATGGACAAAATGATCCCTGTATATCTTTAATTTAACTTACAGTTGATGTTACTTTGACATTATTTGATGAAAGCATTAGCATTATTAACTGTATGGGGGAGATTATTTGGCTAATCAGCAGAAAGGAGAATGAGAATAACAGACAGTTACAAATGGGGAGACCCTGGGCAGCGAACTTCTTTTTAAATGCATCTGCAACAGGCAACTGCCTTGATCAGTACAGATGCCAGTCTTCTAGAGTTAGCTTTTCTATAAGAGTGTAATTGTTAATTTAAATGCACAGTAAGTGAAAAACTGAAATGACAAGGTTCTTGATTCCCTGCCCCTCCCACTAACTAAACATACATTTAGTGCTAATTAACTTGGAGGATGGGCCACATTGCCTGGCGCTAATTTGTCTTATGCTATTTGTTAGGCTGAATTATAAAGAATCAAGTTTTCCATTTCCACTGCTGGGTGCATCTTCTTTTTTTCCCATTTGGTTTTGCTGCTAGGAAAATATCTGTCCAAGTTCCTCCAAGAAGAAAAAAAAATCATCATTTCACTGGACCATAGATATTAGAGATGGAGAAGGTCTCTTGAGGCATTTTTTTAAGTGGCGTCAAGCCAGTCTCTCCTTTTGCACCTGCATTTCTCCATCCATAGTCAACAGCAGGTGGAAAGTGCAAATATGGAGGATAAATTCTTTTAAACATTCTGCACAGAGCCCCACTAATGTCAATGAGGTCCAGGTGGCTGCAGAGTGACCCTTTGTATTGCTCATTGCAGCAGTCAGGCTCAAGAGCCGTCCATCTGTGCCTGCATTTAATTGTGCCACCATTTTCCACAATGATTTCTGTGTACAAAATTGTGGATGCAAAATCAGTGGTTTTTAAAAAAATGTTGACCTATGAAGTCATCCTGAGCATCCCTCTGCCAGTGTAGAACTATTCCCTGTTCATCTCCATGGATCACCACCTTCTAGTGGTGGACAGGCTTGTGTGTCTCAATGACCCCGAGAGTGATGCTGCCTGGAGTCATGTACTCCCTTAGAGCTACCCATGGCAGAACAGTCAAGGGTGAGGTTCCAAACAAAATGTGATCCAAGAAGTCCCTAACAGCAGAGCAGATGGAGGATAACAACGGAGGTGAAACTGTTGTGTAATGTTACAATGGCTGTGAAGATGGATTAAGGCTGCAGCAAGTAGAGGATCTCCAATTGTCATGATATCCATGCCATTGGTTTCAAGTTCTCTATCTGTCAAGGATAATGTGGTAACTGTTGTGCACCATTCTCCTCACTTTAAAAGAAGTCCTGTGCAGGCATCTTCCAGTTTCTGGAAAAAATAACTTTGCACAAGTCAAAAGTCCGGTGATGATTGGCAAATGGCAATGGGAACAGGATAGTGAAATCCAGAAGTTCCTAGTTATAGACCGACACACAGGCGGTGTGTGTGTGATGCAGTCATCTTGCTCAAGGATTGAGGCAGGTTGCGCATCTTGGCAGCTGCACCTACTATTGAGCAGTCCTTTTTAGGATCCACTCTGCTCACTCCACATGGGGAGGAGATTAGAGAAGGTACCCTAAAAATAGTCTTGCCTCTGTTTTTCCTGGCTGGCTAGCTGCATCCAGTAGGATAACCGCCTCAGCAGTTGAAAATGTAAGGAACTCTTCAACTTTTAAGCTTGGAATGTACGTACCCTGATGGACAACTCAAATAGCGACCAACCAGAGTGACGCCCAGCCATTATTGCCCATAAATTGAGTTGGTTTAACATCGATATTGCTACTTTGTCTGAAACTAGAGGATAAAGGACAGGTGAGGGACGATAAAGAAGGACACACCTATTTCTGGAAGGGAAAATCTATAGATGAACCCCAATTGCTATAAAGAACAAGCTTGTAGGTGTCTCTCTGAGGTACCAGTTGGCATCTATGAGTGCTTTATGACACTCCGATTGAGGCTCACCAAAAATCAACAGGCAACTATTGTGTGCACCTATGCACCAACACTGGATGCTGATGAGAATGTAAAGGAAGATTTTTATTCTTAGTTGGAAATCATTTACTGGAGACCTCTACAGAAGACAAGATCATCCTTCTGGGGGATTTCAATGCATGTGTGGGATGAGACTCAACAATTCAAATGGAATTCTGCTCCTGACCAAGTGTGCTGACCATGGACTTATTATTATGAACACTCTATTATGACAAAAGGAAAAGTTCAAAACATCTTGGAGACACCCATGGTCAAAGCACTGGCATCTCCTTGACTACATTATAGTTCGTATCCAAGATCATAGTGACGTTCTTCTCACAAGAGCAATGACAAGCGCTGATGACTGTTGGACTGATCATTGCCTTATTCGATCCACAATGAAAATTAAGATCGCTCCCAAATGTAGACTACAAAAGAAGCAGGTGAGGCACAAGTTGAAGATTCAACAATTTTAGAAGAAAAGTTCCCATCAGAGTTTCCAGAAGAAATTGAGGAACCCTGGAGACAGTTGAAAGCAGTAGTCATCAATGCCTGTGAGAAAAACCATAGGCTACCAAATCAGAAAACATCAGGACTGTTTTATGCTGAAATTGAGAAACTCATTAATGAGAAGAGAATGACATTTTCTGCTTGGCAGAATTACATAAATTGTAATATAAAGAGAGAAGCCCATGGCAAGTCGAGGGCGAAAGTCCAACATAAAACCAGAGAACAAATGGTGGACTGAGAAAGCACAAGAACTCCAACATCTCACAGACATCCACAATACATGTGGTTTCTTTAGTGCTACTAAGGGTGTTTATTGGCCAATTTGTCATGGTATGAATCCTCTTCACTCTAAGAATGGAACCACATTTCTGAAGGACAATGAAGCCATCAATTCTCACGGGAAAGAACATTTTGAAAAGCTCCTTAACCGTGATTCTATGGTTGCAGATGAAGTCCTTGAGCAAATCCCTCAATGACCATTTAGGGATGAGCTCTGAGACCCTCCTAATTTGTATGAGGTACACAATTCCACCAAGCAGATGAAGAATAACAAGGCAGCAGGTCTAGATGGGATCCCTGCTGAAATCTTTAAAGATGGTGGACCAGAGCTAATTCAGTAGCTTTACCTGCTTATCCTTAAAATCTGGATAAAGGAGGAGATACCCAGTGAAATGAGGGATGCCTTGATTGTCACCCTCTTCAAGAAAGGGGATAAAGGGGATTGTGGAAATTATCATGGTATCTCCCTCCTAGCCATTGCAGGCAAAGTTCTGGCACAGATCTTTGCAACTTGCCTTTTGCCCCTGTCAGAAGAAATTTTACCAGGTGGTTTCTGACCATGTCCTGGAACTGTGGATATAAACTTCACAACGTGGCAGCTGCAAGAAAAGTGATGGGAGCAAAACCAATAACTGTACATTGCTTTTATTGATTTAACTAAAGCCTTTGATTCACTGAATCGCCATACACTCTGAACTGTACTCTCTAAGATTGAATGTCCTGATAAATACATCAATGTCCTAAAATTGCTGCATGATAACATGAAAGCAACTGTTCTGAGCAGCACCGGCTCCCGGAGTGAACCTTTCAAAGTATAAACAGGAGTAAAACAGGGATGTATCATTGCTCCAACCAAGTTTGAAGTTTTTATCACCATCATTCTTTACCTAGTTGCTGGGAAGTTTACAGCTGGCGTAGAAATCATTTACAGAATGGACAGAAAGCTGGTTTAGCAGGCTGAAAGCCAAGAGTAAGATCTCCACAACATCTATTGTGGAACTTCAGTATGCTGATGACAACACAATCTTTGTCCACTCTGAGAAAGATCTTCAAACTATCTTGAATGTGTTTGCTGATGCTTACCCATGTCTTGATCTTACTCTTAATATCAAAAAGACTAAAGTGCTCTATCAGCCCTCTCCAAATGAGATATTACACGCCCCATCTACCAAAATCAGTGGAATGGCACTAGAGAGTATTGATCATTTCCTCTACCTTGGAAGTCATCTTTCATTCGAGGCAGATATTGATACAGAAATTCGACATCGCCTGAGATGTACCAGTGTAGCTGTGTCTTGTTTACGGCACAGGGTTTTTGAAGATCATGACATTCAAACAGACACCAAGCTTCTTGTTTATCAAGCCATTATTCTCCCAACACTGTTGTATGCATCTGAAACTTGGACAACCTATAGACACCACTTGAGAGTCCTTGAGAAGCACCATCAATGCTGCCTTCTTAGATTCTAAAGATCAAATGGGAAGACAGGAGCACCAATATTAGTGTCCTGGAAGAGGCAAAGACCACCAATATTGAGGCAATGATCATCCATCAGCAATTCTGCTGGACTGGTCACGTTGTCCAGATGCCAGACCACCGCCTCCCAAAACAGGTCCTGTTCTCTCAGCTGAAAGAAGGGTACGGTAACGTGGGTGGACAATGGAAGCGCTATAAGACTTGCTGAAGGACAACCTACAAAAGTGCAATATTGACATTGACACTTGGGAGACACTTGCCCAGGATCGCTTAAAATGGAGTGAAGTCCTACGTGATGGTCCCCTGCATTTTGAACTTGCTCGCTGACAAGCTGAAGAGGACAAGATGTGCAGAAGGAAGGAGAAACTGGCTTCCAGTCATGGTCAACAGCCTCCCACTGAGCCTGAAAACATCTGCTTTCATTGCAATAGAACTTGTGGTTCAAGGATTGGCCTTATTAGCCACCTGAGGACCCATAACTCCCATGGAAGATGATCATACTCAGTAATGAGTGATCACCCATCATCATTCCCTGTTGGGAGTTTCCTAGAACAGCGGTTCTTAAGTAGGGGTCCATGGCCCCCAGGGGGCTGTGAACTGGTTTCAGGGGGACACAGGGCCCTGCGGCTGAAGTGCGAGGACACGACCCTGGTGCACCTGTGGGGCTGAAAGCCAGGAACAAAACCGTAGGGAGCACTGAGCCCTGAAGCTGCCCACAGAGCTAAAGCTCAGAGATCTGGTGCTCCACACTGGGCTGAAGCCTGGAGCGGAGCTGTGGGGCTGAAGCTGGCTGCCCCAAGCTCCTGTGGGACTGAAGCCAGGTGCACTGAGCCCCGGTACCCTCCTTGGGACTGCAACTGGGAGCAGAGCTGCAGAGCTGAAGCCCTGAGCCCCAGAGTTCCCCCCAGTCTAAAGCCTATGGGGGCCCCAGGGCTCAGGGCAGAAGCCCTGAGTTGACCCCTACTCAGAGCCCTGGGCCCCCCTCTCATCCATGACTGAAGCCCCTGTTTCCTCCCTCTCTGCCCAGCTGAAGTCTGGAGCCTGGAGCCCCATCACCCATGGCTGAATTCACAAGCCCCACAAGGATAAACCCTTGAGGCACACACACTCACACCAGGTGTCTGAAGCCAGGAGTCCGAAGGCCCCTCCCCAGAACCCTGGAGTTTTTATAGTATGTTGGGGACCCTCAGAAAGGAAAAGGTTGAGAGCGACTGCCCTACGAGATCTCTTCCATTCAGCTTATCCAGAACACCTTGTCCAGTTCTGGGAGAACACTTCATTCAGTTCTCTGGGATCCCAAACCCCTCAATTTGACTCCAGAGTTCAGCACTCAACTATCTTTTTTTTGGCATACAGCAAAGCTATGCTGAGTTGATCAGACTCAAACTTAGGGGGTGGATATACGACATACCACACATCTAAAGTTACACAGAAAGCCTTTTCCTTTATATACATTTATATATAACAGAGGGAGTTTGCCTGGGAACTGTCTGAGAGGAGCTAGAGTGAGTGCTGCATTGCGGGGCTGTGTTGTGAGCTGGTAGGGTGAATATCCGAGTGTCTGTCTGATGTGACCATTTGTTTGACAGGAGCACATTGCAGGGACTGTTTGACCATGTGGTTATTGTTTTTAGAGTGTGAATTGGGAGTGCTTTGTTCCAGGTGGGCCTTGAATGATTGATTTGAGGCAAGACTCTGAGCCAAGCCAACTGCTTCAAGCCAGCAGCCTTATATAACAGCAGCCAGTTTGTGAACAGAGTAAGCGGCAAACAGAGTAGAGGCAAACAGAGGGAGTTTGCCTGTGGGAAGTTCCCATAGAGTGTTTTTGCCTTTCAGGCTTCTGTGAGCAGTAAATACAACATCTGAAGAGGCTCTTAGAAGGACAACGTTATGGATAATGAGCTATCAGATGTTGTGCCCTGTGCAGGATGTGCTGTGTTTGTCTTTCTCCCAAAGGATAGGAGCAACTTCACATGGGAGACTTCAATCACCCTGACATCTGCTGGGAAAGCAATACAACAGTGAGCAGACAATCCAGGGAGTTTTTGGAGAGTGTTGGGGACAACATCCTGGTGCAACTCCTGGAGGAACCAGGTAAGGGCCATGCTCCTCTTGACCTGCTCCTCACAAACAGGGAATAATTGGTACGGGAAGTAAAAGTGGGTGGCAACCTGGGCAGAAGTGATCATGAGATGGTTGAGTTCACGATCCTGATGAAAGGAAGAAAGAGATGGAGCAGAATACGCACCTTGGACTTCAGAAAAGTAGTCTTTGACTCCCTGACAGAACTGATCAGCAGGATCCCCTGGGAGACTTCTATGAGGGGGAAAGGAGTCCAGGAGAGCTGGTTGTATTTTAAAGAAGCCTTATTGAGGGTGCAGGAACAAACCATCCTGATGTGCAGAAAGAATAGCAAATATGGCAGGCGACCAGATTGGCTTAACAGAGAAATCTTCGGTGAGCTTAACCACAAAAAGGGATCTTACAAGAAATGGAAACTTGGACAGATGACTAGGAAGGAGGGTAGAAATATTGCTCAAACATGCAGGGGTGTAATCGGGAAAGCCAAAGCTCAACTGGAGTTGCAGATAACAAGGGATGTGAAGGGTAACAAGAAGGGTTTGGAATGCTTACTGACAGATGACCTGGAAAAAGCTGAAGTACTCAATGCTTTTTTGCCTCGGTCTTCATATACAAGGTCAGCTCCCAGACTACTGTACTGGACAGCATAGTATGGGGAGGAGGTGAGCAACCCTCAGTGATGAAAGATCAAGTTAAGGATTATTTAGAAAAGCTAGACATGCACAAGTCCATGGGGCCGGCTATAAGGCATCTGAGGGTACTGAGGAAGTTGACTGATGTGATTGTAGAGCCATTGGCCATTACCTTCGAAAACATGTGGAGATCAGGGGAGGTCCTGGATGATTGGAAAAAGGCAAATATAGTGCCCATCTTTAAAAAAGGGAAGAAGGAGAATCTGGAGAACTACAGACCAGTCAGCCTCACCTCAGTCCTCGGAAAAACCATGGAGCAGATCCTCAAGAAATCCATTTTGAAGTATTTGGAGGAGAGGAAGGTGATCAGAAACAGTCAACAAGAATTCACCAAGGGCAAGTCATGCCTGACCAACCTGTTTGCCTTCTATGTTGAGATAACTAGTTCTGTAAATATGGGGAAAATGGTGGACGTGATATATCTTGACTTTAGCAAAGCTCTTGATATGGTCTCCCAGAGTATTCTTGCCAACAAGTTAAAAAAATATGGATTGGATGAATGGACTATAAGGTGGATAGACAGCTGACAAGATCATTGGACTCAACAGGTATTGATCAATGGCTCAATGTCTAGTTGGCAGCCGGTATCAAGCGGAGTGCCTCAGGGATCGGTCCTGCGGCCAGTTTTGTTCAACATCTTCATTAATGAGCTGATGATGGGATGGATTGCACCCTCAGCAAGTTCACGGATGACACTTAGCTGGGGGGTACGTTGGATGGTGGAGATAGGGTCCAGAGTGACCTAGACAAATAGGAGGATTGGGCCAAAAGAAATATGATGAGGTTCAACAAGGACAAGTGCAGAGTGCTGCACTTAGGAAGGAAGAATCCCATGCATTGTTACAAACTAGGGACCAACTGGCTAAGCAGCAGTTCTTCAGAAAAGGACCTGGGGATTACAGTGGATGAGAAGCTGGATATGAGTCAACAGTGTGCCCTGGTTGCCAAGAAGGCTAATGGCATATTGCGCTGAATTAGTAGGAGCATTGCCAGCAGATCAAGGGAAGGAATAATTCCCTTCTATTTGGCACTGGTGAAGCCACATCTGGAGTATTGTGTCCATTTCCCCCAGCACCCTCCCAGAAAGGATGTGGACAAATTGGAGGGAGTCCAGCAAAGGGAAACAAAAATGATTTGGTGTCTGGAGCACATGTCTTACGAGGAGAGGCTGAGGGAACTGGGCTTATTTAGTCTGCAGAAGAGAAGAGTGAGGGGGGATTTGATAGCAACCTTCAACTACCTGAAGGGGGGTTCCAAAAAGGATGAAGCTAGGCTGTTCTCAGTGGTGGAAGATGACAGAACAAGAAGCAATGGTCTCAAGTTTCAGTGCAGGATGTCTAGGTTGGATATTAGGAAAAACTATTTCATCAGGAGTATAGAGAAGCACTGGAATGGGTTGCCTAGGGAGGTGGTGGAATCTCCTTACAGGTTTTTAAGACCCTGCTTGACAAAGCCCTGGCTGGGAAGATTTAGTTGGAGTTGGTCCTGCATTGAGCATGGGGTTGGACTAGATGACCTCCTGAGGTCTCTTCCAACCCTAATCTTCTATGATTTACATGTTAGGTTGCATTTGTTATACATTGCATCACATGTTTGGAGATTGTCTAGGTTACGTTGCAGGAGCCAATCCCTGTGTAGCATGCTCTGTCCATGCATTGTCCACACTCAACCTTGTCTGTACCTCATCTCTACATTCCTAACTCATCTTGTCCATTGTTAGTAAATGGGTGTTATTCTTCTTTTCTTATGAGGCTCAGACATTTGTTTTTTAGCCTATGGACCTATTTACTTAACTTATTTAGCACAAATGTTCTGTTTTCAGCCTAATGATTTGTTTGCTTCTCTAATTCTATCCTTCAGGAAATGAGGCCTCCCTCCATATGTTAATTACTCATGTGTGGCCAGGCCTCAGCTACAGTCCCTAAAACATATCTTCCAGGGTTTTGTCCAGTATAATGTTAAATGCCTGTTTTCTTATAGAAAATACATTCTTGATTTATAATTTTGTTGCATTAAAATATGGTATATTTCATTATCAGAGGGAGGTTTTGTTCGTGAGGGAGGTTGGTTTGGCACATCCGCTTCTCACAATGTTTATTCCTTCTTTTTCTTCTTCCATCACCTACATATTTGCAATTCCATGTTCTTAAGATTTCAGTTGAAAAAAACTTAAATGAGAGATAACAAATTTCAGCTGTTGCTAATGGAGAGGCACCATGGACCATGTTGTGCAGTAGGTTCTGTCACTGACTTGTTGCGTATGAACTTGGGCAAGTCAATTAATAACTCTGTGCCTATCCTCCCCTCCACCTCTTCCTCCCCTCCAATATTCCTTGTTGGTCTTATCCATGTAGATGCAGGGCCGGCTTTAGCAAGTGCAGGGCCCAATTCGTACTCAGCTGGCGGCGCTCCGGGTCTTCAGCGGCACTTCGGCAGTGGGTCCTTCACTCACTCTGGGTCTTTGGTGGCACTCAAAGACTCGCTGCTGAAATCTCGCCAAAGACCCCTGGAGCGCTGCCGAGTCAATAAAAATTAAAAAGGTGCCGGCACGAGCCCCTCTTAGGCGTGGGGCCTGATTCAGGGGAATCGGGCGAATTGGCCTAAAGCCGGCCCTGTGTAGATGCTTAGCTTTTGGGGGCATATCCTATGTATTTGTACAGTGCCTAGCACAATGGTGCCCCAGTCTCACTCAGGCCTATGGGGGCTACAGTAATACAAATATAATAAATGATTATAAACAAATTATAATAAATCCAAATAAGAATTATTGCAGCACAATTATGTTACAGGCTCTTGTACTTTTGCTACAATAAGAGAGAGAAATATTTGTGCAATCAAGCACTGAGACTGAGATTTAGACAACAGCATGATTAGTAATATTGCAGTGACCAAACCTGTGCAAAAATTTGGTGGAGCAGTAGAAAAAGGCAAATAAGTTACAGCCCGCCTTTAAAGCAGCATGAAACGATATGACTCAGATCATGTTTCTGTGTGCAAATTACAGTTTTTATTTTTTCCTGTTTTCCTTTTTCCAATCTTTTTTTTTACACATAGAGAACAGAACATTAAAATAAGCTATAAATGCCATAACCCTCATAATGCTCACTTGCCTCCTGCAGTTTGATCAGAATAAAGTATGAGAGCGTGAAACAGCTCTCAACTCAAGCTGAAAAGGGAAGAGTTGATAAGCCAGGGGAATGCTCTCCAGTAACCTTGAACTTGTATTCACTCCCCTCAGAAAACAAGAAGTCTCAAGGCAGATAGGGGTGCAGATGAAGTACATCGCAACATCAGTACTATGTTACAAATGCCGCAAAACGCTTGGCAGCCTAACAGTTTTGTGGACTCCAAGGAATTTAAAATCCACCTACCATAGAGTGTTTTCCTGTTACATTGGTTGGAGATCAATGTAGTCTTACTGTTAAACTAAATTCTAAGGCAGGGGGTAGTTAAGTGTTTTTTGTCAAGGTCCAAATTTCTTGGTCAAGGTATAGTCAAGGTTCAGACTCCAGAGAAAATAATTTAAATAAATAATAAAATAATTAATAAAATGAAAATATTTGGGGGTCTGTTCAAAAGTGTCTGATGGTCTGGATTTGGCTTGTTGGTCTATTGACTATCTCTGTTCCTAGGTATATTAGAAATGTAAGTTAAGACTGCTGCAGTTATAAACCACTGGAGGAAGAGAGTTGAACAATCAAACAACTCCCACGGCCTGATTCATTGGCTCAACTGATGGGGTGCTGCACCAATGACCTCGGTGATATGGGCTTGGATGCTGTGTCAGGATTCATGCTCCCCAGGGTTTGGTAAGCATGCTATAGATGGATAGGCACATGGATAAAGGCTCTGGATTACTACTGTTCAAATGCTGATTCAATCACAATCTTCCCAAGTAGCCTGGAGCAAATTGCTTACCTCTCAGGGCTTAAAATCTATTACGGATTGTGAGGTGTTCAGATAGCAAAGCTTCTTACTACCCAGGCTAATCAGCCCTCCTCTGAGATCTGTGGGTCTGATGCTGGGAATAAAGGGGGAAATGACTTGAGATTTCACACTCCCCATCCTCCATATGCCTCAGAGACAGTCTGGCTGAGTGACTGCAGCACGTGCCAGCATTCCCAGCAGAACTGGGAAAGGCTGGAAATTCAGCTGAAGTGCACATGCACGTGGACAGGTCATCCAGTGAGAGGAAGATTACTTTGATTTGATACTGAGCTCCTTTTGGAGCCCCAGTGAAACGTAAGATAAAATACATAAATAAATAAATCCTAGACTACACAGAATAACCTAGAGAGATGGGGATGGAGAGAGAGACAAAGAATTTGGGAGATAGACGCTCTGACCACTGGCTGCCACAAGGAAGTGAAGATCTGAAGTCATCAGGCAGTATGAAAAATGCTCCCAACACTGTGGAGGCAGAAGCAATGAGATGGGGCTGCTTCTTCTGACTTTCTGTTATGTGTAGAGCAACAGCACTGAAGCTAGGTACTTTACCGGCAGGAACACAAGGTCTTGTTTCCCAGAAAGCTTACAATCCACAAGGAGCGTGCACAAGAAAATGGGAGAGGGATGGGATGCAATGAGAATGATTTCTTTATTCTCATTTCTTCATAGATTATTAGAATTGGAAAGGATCTCATCTAGTTCAACCCCCTGCTCAAAGCAGGACAAATCCCCAAATCGCCCCCTCAAGGATTGAACTCACAATTCTGCATTTAGCAAGCTAATGCTCAAACAACTGAGCTATCCCTCTCCCCATTTTGAATGTGTGGAGCTCTGTGTATGTTATTTTCAGCTGTTTATTAGTCCATACTTTTGCAGTGAAGGAGAGGAGCCAGCATTCATAGGCTCAGTGAAGGAGGTGCATTTGAAGGGGAGATGTGAAGGAAGAGAAGACAGAAACACGGCAGACTGGTTCAGGGAGGGAGTTCCAAGTGGAAGAAGGCCTGGAGACAACAGCGGAAAAACACACATGGGTGGGGATGAGTTAATCATATGGTGTAGGCAAATTGGTAAGTACAGGAAGAACGTGTCATGACCATTCAGGTTGGAGGGAAGTACTGTAGGTGGTGGAGAGCACCACCTTTGGAAGCAAGGACAAGAACTTGAATGTGATGCGGAAAGCAAGGAGAAACCAAATAGGAACTTGAAGAGGGTGTGCAGGCAAGTTCAATGACTTTCTTAGCAGCATTTTGAACAGATTGAAAGGCGGTGAGATGAGTGTCTGAGAGGCAAAAGAGGAGGAGGAGGTTGCAACAGCAGAGGTGAGAAATAATCAGGGCCTGAGAAAGCTTCTGGTATAGGGGAGGGAAAAGAATGGATGGATTTTGAAGATGTGTATCCATTTCTTCCTGTCTACATATTTATAGAGTCACTGTGGTAGCAAGGTGTCGGAAGAAGCAATAGGCTTTAATAAGTGCATCTGTGTAGCAACAGCACCAGCGTAGGAGGAGAAAGAGAGAGAATAAAAAATAACACTCAAACAAAGAGCATGGAAGGATGGCAAAACTGCCACCGCTGACTGGGGAGGGGAGAAAAAGGGAGGAGATCAGTTTTAGTCATGTTGACTTTGAGTTGGTGAGAGGCCACCCAAGAAGACATGATGTAGAGGCAGTCAATGCAATGGATCTGAATGAAGGCCAACAGGTCATGGGAGGAGCTTTAGATCCTAGACTCTTTATTATTGAGGTGGTAACTGAAGCCATAAAACCTGAGAGCGTATTATAGATTTGGGGTATTTCATTAAGTAACTATAGCAGATTGTCTTGTTGTTATCCTAAAAGTAGCCACCACTGCATTGAAGAGCATAATGCTGAATTTAGGAAGTGTTAGGAAATATTTAATTACAGGCAAAAAAACAGAGGAAAGTAAGTGGTAGAAATAAAATCCAATGTAACATGTTTTGTCTACATTTTGCTGGCTGAATAAAGACCCCTGAAAATATGCAGTGGCTTGGAGTCCATTTGTTGCCTCCACTAGAAGCACTACACAGACAATGCTTGTGATGGGGTGGGGATGGAAATAGATGTTATTGGGCTAACAGGTGGGGTGCTAACACACCACACTCAGCAACATGCAATGAGCCCAAACTCTTTGCAGTACTTCCAGCCCTAAAATAAAGGCAGCACATTTCCAGGAGTTAAAAAAAAGTATGAATGTGAATTTATGCACAAAATCAAAATACAGGCACCCTGTTTGTCATGAAAAGGACTAATTAATTATCTAGGGTTTCACTTCTCCAGTTATTTTACTCTCTCTTGCTCTCTCTCACTCTCTCACACACATATGCTCTTTCTTCCACTCTTAACACTTTGTAAGAATTTTAAACAAAAATTTATATCCAAACACCAGTAATATCCTCATTAATACTAGAGGCTCAAGGAAAAGACCAGATAGAGGGGAAGGTTAGAGACACACAGAGACTAATGCAAAACCACACAATACAGAAAAGTTAAACACAAGAGTCACAAAAAACGCCTTCAGTTAATGTCAATACAGACTAACATCCTATACTCACTCAGTTTCCTTTCTTAACCCCACAGAGAATCTTGTTCTTCCATCTAGCACATCTGTTCTAACCAGAAATAAATATAAATATGCCTCAAAGTAGGCGTTGAACACTAAGGAACTGTCAACCATTCACAGCTCTATCTATTATTACACAGCTCTAGCTGTAGGTTTGGATCAGGCTATTTCCAAGGAAAAGATCAATCTTTTCTTTTAGTATGGCTCCTGGAAGACTGCAGTACCATCATGCCACTTGAGCGGAGTTTTCCATGTCTGCTCAGACTTGTCTGTTTTTCATTCCTGGCCCATCCCTATTTGACGCTGCTGTTTTGTAACTTTTTTCACTTAGTGTTTGCTAAACTTTCCTTGAATTCATGAATAGCTTCTGCTCTGACTAACAGTGGAGTGCAACAACTTACACTTTCATTCCCTATTGACTAATTAGGAGGGAATTTCAGCTTCAACATCAGAATAGAACCAAGATACAAATAAACCTTAGATTTATTTTGCAAAATCTAAACCAGGCTTCCTTGGCTAAATTTGAGCTAACGATATATTTTTAGCATTTATATTCGTTGGGGCAGTCTCTAAAGTTGGAAACCACAGTTTGGGCACTGCTCCAATCTAGAGAAGAACAGCGGTAATATTTGATAACATCTTTTAAAAGGGGAGAAATTGCAGCACAGAACTCCCAAAGGTACCTGAAAAATTTAAAAACACAGTTTAAAAACATTGAAATAAAAAAGTTTTGTTTTTGAAGTTGTCTATAAAAAAAATGTGTAGAAAAGAATTCTGTGGTGAACTGAGAGAACCAAAGACCAGCGTGCTACAAAATGGAATTGAAAGGAAAACTTTCACATTTTCCAATTTTTTTAAAAAAATCTTTCAATATTTAAACTAACACTAACGATTCATCGTTTAAGCCCAGAAGAGACCATTATGATAATTTAATCTGACATCCTGCAAAATACAGACTATATAATTTCACTCAGTAATTCCTGCATCAATCTCAATAACGTGTAGGTGAACAAAAGCACTTCTCTTAGGGCTTGGCTACACTGGCAAGTTAGAGCACATTAAAGCAGCCCCGGGTGCCCTAACTCACGACTCATCCACACTGGCAAGACACGTACAGCACCTTGCCTCTGCAGCTGGAGCGCTCCTGGTAATCCACCTCCACGAGAAGCAAAAAGCTTGCTGGGCCCTGGCTGAAATGTCACAGTGTCAGTGTGAATGAGATGTTGAATTACTGCCCTCTGATCGGCCTTCAGAAATGTCCCATAATCCCCTTAAGTGAAGTGGCCACTCTTGTCATTGTTTGGAATCGCTGCAGGAATGCGGATGTGATGTCCTGTCAAAGCTCCATTTCTGACAGCCGGCATGCTTATCTGCTCCAGGACAAAGAAATGTTGCTTGAGAGGAAGGGGATAGCTACCACAATGCACTGCTCTCTGTGGCCATTGCAAGAGCTGCTAATATGGCCACGTCAGCGCGCTTAAATTTGACAGTGTGGACACACTGCAGAGCTTTCCCTACTGGGCCCTTCGAGGGCTGGTTTAAATCACAGCACTCTACATCTGCAAGTGTAGCCATGCCCTTAGAAAGACATCCAGTCTTTATTTGGAGATTTCAGGTGTTGGTGAATCCACAGTATCACTTGGTAAGTTATTCCAATGACTATTTACCATCACTGTTAAAAATATGCACCTTATTTCCAGTTTGAATTTTTCTTGCTTCAACTTAAGCATTGGATTTTGTTATGTTTTTGTCTGTTTTATTAAGTACCTCTCTAGTATCTTATATCTTCCCCATTTAGTTACAGACGACTGTATTTTAAAACATTCCTTCCCTTCTTCTCAAGCAAAACCGATAAAAAATTATTTTTGCATATATTTATATAGCATCAAAATAATGCTAGGTGTCTTACAGGCATTTTCTGATGGTAGGAGCCCTGCGTGAAGGCACTAATGCAGTAACAAAAAGAAAAAAGAAAACCACCACCAACAAAAACACTCTGTCACATCAAAGCAAAAAACTACACTGCATATACAATTCTCCCCCTAGGGAGAGGATGAGAGAAAGAACTAATCACATGTGACAGGTGTTCATCATTTAAGCAGTTTTGTAGCCATGTCAATCCCAGGATGTTAGAGAGACAAAGTGGGTGAGGAAGTATCTGTCTGTGAGAGAGAGATGCTTTCAAGCTTATACAGAGCTCATAGACTCATAGACTCATAGGTCAGAAGGGACCAATATGATCATCTAGTCTGACCTCCTGCACAAAGCAGGCCACAGAACCCTACCCATTCCCATCCCATCCAACATCCCATCACAGACCATTGGGCAGACTTATCTGCTGATAATCCAAGATCAATTGCCCAAATTAAACTATCCTATCATACATCCCTTCCATAAACTTATCAAGCTTAGTCTTAAAGCCAGATATGTCTTTTGCCCCCAAACTACTCCCTTGGAAGGCTGTTCCAGAACTTCACTCCTCTAATGGTTAGAAACCTTCGTCTAATTTCAAGTCTAAACTTCCTAATGTCCAGTTTGTACCCATTTGTTCTTGTGTCTACATTAGGTACTAAGCTTAAATAATTCCTCTCCCTCCCTAATGTTAATCCCCCTGAATATTTATATAAAGAGCAAGCATATCCCCCCGCAGCCTTCTTTTGGCTAGGCTAAACAAGCCAAGCTCTTTGAGTCTCCTTTCATAAGGCAGGTTTTCCATTCCTCGGATCATCCTAGTAGCCCGTCTCTGAACCTGTTCCAGTTTGAATTCATCCTTCTTAAACATGGGAGACCAGAACTGCACACAGTATTCCAGATGAGGTCTCACCAGTGCCTTATATAACGGTACTAACACCTCCTTTATCTTTGCTGGAAATACCTCGCCTGATGCATCCTAAAACCGCATTTGCTTTTTTAACGGCCATATCGCATTGGCGGCTCATAGTCATCCTGTGATCAACCAATACTCCAAGGTCCTTCTCCTCCTCTGTTGTTCCAACTGATGTGTCCCCAATGTATATCTAAAATTCTCTTATTAATCCCTAAGTGCATGACCTTGCACTTTTCACTATTAAATTTCATCCTATTACTATTACTCCAGTTTACAAGGTCATCCAGATCTTCCTGTATGATATCCGGTCCTTCTCTGTGTTAGCAATACCCCCCAGCTTTGTGTCATCCGCAAACTTTATTAGCACATTCCCGCTTTTTGTGCCAAGGTCAGTAATAAAAAGGTTAAATAAGATTGGTCCCAAAACTGATCCTTGAGGAACTCCACTAGTAACCTCCTTCCAGCCTGACAGTTCACCTTTCAGTATGACCCGTTGGAGTCTCCCCTTTAACCAGTTCCTTATCCACCTTACAATTTTCATATTGATCCCCAGATCTTTTCCAATTTAACTAATAATTCCCCATGTGGAACCGTGTCAAATGCCTTACTGAAATCGAGGTAAATTAGATCTACTGCATTTCCTTTGTCTAAATAATCTGTCACCTTCTCGAAGAAGGAGATCAGCGTTGGTTTGGCACGATCTACCTTAGTAAAACCATGTGTTGTAATTTGTCCCAATTACCATTGACCTCAAACTACAGAATGTTAAACTAACAGACCTATAGCTACCGCCGATCATCCTTTTTTCCCTTTCTTAAAATAGGAACTATGTTAGCAATTCTCCAGTCGTACGGTTACAACCCTGCAGTTTTACGATTCTATTAAAAATTCTTATAATTGGGACTTGCAATTCACCGTGCCACGTTCTTTAAGATTTATTTCTTGCGATGAGTTTTGTTTGTCTGGGCCCTCCGATTTTGTCCCATTAAGCTGTTCAAGTTTGGCTTCTACCTCAGATGTGGTAATATCCACCTCCATATCCTCTTCTTCGGGTCTGGGAAACATGCGCAGGGGGTCACAGCTAAATACAAAATGGAACAGATTGTTTAGCAGAAGTAGGTAGCATATTTCAAGGGACCATTCAAGGTGAAGTGGCCTGTTAACACCCCACCAGTCATAGTAATGAAAGGAAGTGCCGAGGGGGAGGGACAGCTGAAGGGGGTTGTTAGGGGGTTGTAATAAGACATAAATCCAGTGTCTGCATTCAGTCCATGATTTTTAGTGTCTAGCAAAGTTATGAATTTACATTCCCAGGCTCACCTTTTGAAAGTGTTGTGAAGGTTTCCTTTGAGGATGAGGACTGAGAGGTCAGATATGGAGTGATCACTTTGTGAAAAGTGTAAATCCACAGGGTGTTTTTAATCTCTTATCATTTTGCAGTGTGAGTTCATTCAAGAGTGTAGTGATTGTCTAGTTTCACCCACATAGTTGCTATTGGGGCATTTAGTGCATTGGATGAGGTATATCACATGGTGTGTTAGGGCATGTATAGGGCCCATGGATCTTGAAAAGTGTGTTGTTCATCATGTCACCTAATGCACTAGTGGAAGGTGTTCAGCTATGATGCAGATTAAGGTGATAAAAGAACTCATAGAGAGAATATAGATAACAAACAATACAGACAAAATAGGGACAAAGGACAGTGATTCAGCAGTGATGTTACCTTCACGTCTTGTTAGGGTTTTTTGTTTTTTTGCCATCTATTTAGGAGAGGATTAGGGTTTATAGGCCTCCTGAAAAAAATGTGCTTAAAGGATGGACTTGGAAATGGGGAGGGAGCAGGCATGGCAGATTGGGTCAGGGAGTGGGTTCCTGGTTGGAAGGAATATGGAGATGGGAATCGAAGGACAGGAAGAAATGGGTAAATAGTGCAGCATGGATGGCACAAAGAGGGCAAGGGGTGAATTAACATTGACGAAGACAGGAGTGAGGTTCTGTAGTGTAAAGTCATAAATGGGGCTGTTAACCATGCAAGATACTCTGTGCCTGTATACAGTAGTTACAAAGCACCCCATACTCATGTTTCCACTGTTGTATTACTGTTGATTAGATTAGACTAGAGTAACTCTGAGCTGTCACTAATCATAGTGCAATGATCAATGGGGATTGTCCAGTTTATTGTTCCACATGAGTAAAAGTTACAAACCTGGCTCATAAGGGGTCACTGGGTCAGCAAAGGATGTAGTTATCTAACTGTACTTACATATGTAAGTATAGACAGCTTAAAAGCCAAATGCTAAGTGACCAAGGGGAGTTAGTGAACGGAGGAAGCAAAAAGGGGAATTTGTAGGAGGGACAAAGAATGAAATCGCCATGGTTTGAAAAGGCTTCATTGCCAACGCCAACACTGCTCCTGGCTCCTCCACCTGCAGCCATGTCCAGACAAAGAACCCAGCCATGAAGGCCTCTACCCATGTCGTGGTGTGGATTGCAGACTGTGGCCTGCATTTTCCCATCACAGAAAGCCAGGTGGGGGAGACCATCCCATAGGAGAGTTGCCTATTAGTAGAATCTCTCAGAAAGCTGGTGAGAGCACTCCTGGGGGAGGTGACTAGGCCAAGAAATATCTGTGAACACAAGGAATTGTCACAATGAGAATATTTTCTAATTATAGGAACTTTGGAATAAATTTAAGTAGAGAAATTATATTTCTGCAACTTTTTTGTACAGCCGCCTTTTCAATGTTCATCAACATTGCCCCTATGGCACAAAGAGTCATGCATGATCAATTTGTCTTATGAGTTTTCCAAAACAGTTCCCTGTCTCCAGTTAACACTGTCAATGTTTGTGCTAATCTTCCATTTCAGAAGAGATTTAGGGCTTCCACACTTCTTTGATTCTTTGGATAAATGAGGATTAAAGTTTTCATCACTTGTTTGTAATTAGGCAAGCGGTAGCTCTAATTATGTGACCAATTTACTATAGTTAACTTCTGAAACTAACAGATGTCGTTGGATTATTTGTGGTGTACTGGGCAGGGATGAGCCTGTCCTCACGTCTTAAAGATGCCCCCTTGTGGACACTGCAGACATTGTAGGTTGAAAATCAGTGGCAATTTAGGTGCCTATCTCCCTTGAATGCCTTTGAAAATTCCTGTCATCATGGATGGAGGACTGAAAAAATAGACATATGCACTGCTACCAGTGACAATTTAGGGCTATTGTAAAACAATCTAATCTACTAATGGGGTTTTGCTCAAGTACTAGCATTGCTGCTGCTCTTATAGCTTGTCTACACAGTGAGTTACTGGGCTGCAAGCCAGAGTGTGAGTCTACAGCACATGAGCTTGCTGTGCAGTAATGTCTCATGTGGACACTGCTACATTGCAGTGAAAATCTGAGTGCAGCTTAGTTTACTACTGAGCAGTATCTTGCCATTTAGACAAGTCCTTATATCTGAGGGGTCCCATTACAAGTACTAGGACAGACAGACAGACAAGTCTCAAGTCACAGAACAAAGGATTTTAAGGCAGAAGAGATCTTTATGATAATTTAGTCTGACCTTCTGAATAACACAAGCCACAAAATTTCACCATGTATTTCACCATGTCATCAGATCCCATAACTTGTGGCTGAATTAGAACACCGCTCTTAAAAAGCCGTAGTCTTGTTTTAAAGAAGTCCAGTGATGAAGATTCCTTTGGTAGGAAGTTCTGATGGTTAATTACCCTCACTGTTAACAGTGTGCACCTCATTTCCAGTCTGCCTTTTTCTTGTGTAAACTTTCTGCTGCTGGATCTTGTTTTCCCTTTATCTGCTATATGAAAGAAACCCCTAATGTCTGATAGCTTCTCTCAATGCACTGTAGATACTTCTGCAGCATGATCAAGTTGCATCTTTTCAAAGCTAAATAGATTGAGGTTTTTAAGACTCTAATGGTAAGGAACATTTTCCAGACCTCAGGAATAGACCTGATCTGGGAGGGTGAGGGATCAAGCTTATGTTCAGGTGGTTATTTCCAGTGACCTCCTTCATTCTTGTCAGGGTCACTCTTTTCCAAGGTCTGGTCCTTTGGCTTCATTCCTTTATGTATGGTCTTACATTTGGCTATAATACAACCCATGTTATTTCAACATGCCAGGCTTACCAAGGAGCCAAGATCACTACAGATCAGTGGCCTGTCATCCTTATTTGCCACTCTTTGGGTCATCAGCAAACTTTATCAGCAATGATTTCATATTTTCTTCCCAATCATGGATGAAAATATTATATAATATTGGGCTAAGAACTGAATCCTGTGGAACACCATTAAAAGGATCACCAGTTAGTAGCTTGTGGTATTGCATCTGCTGTAATTATGCAAGTATATTTAAACAAACATGTATTTTTGTGTCACCATTGTCTGAGTTTGGGTGTCGAGAGTCATGTAATTTGTTAAAGAGCTGTTCAGAAAATAATGGTGCTTCCTTCTTGTGGAAAAAGGACAAAAAACAAAGACAGACATGCTACCAGCTAGAGATAATCTCCTTTATCTCCAGTGGTAGAGCAGTGGCAAACAATTCCAAACTGACGGGTTAAACATTCTTGGAGCACCATTATTAGTTCTTGAGAGTATTAAAAACAAGTCAAAGGAGACAGTAGACCAGTTTGATGGCCTCAATCATTTCAACTTTGATTAACAAACTAGAACAATTTAAAATTAACATGAAACACATTAAATGGATTTAAAACTGGCTAACTGATAGGTCTCAAAATGTAACTGTAAATGGGGAATTATCATTGAGTGGGACTGTTTCCAGTGAGGTCCTGTAGGGATTGGTTCTTGGCCCTACACTAGTTAACATTTATATCAGTTGGCTGGGAGAAAATATAAAATAATCACTGATAAAGTCTGCAGCTAACACAAAGACTTGGGGAGTGGTAAATAATGAAGAGGACAGGTCACTGATTCAGAGCAATCTGGATCACTTGGTAAACTGGGTACAAGTGAACAATATGCATTTTAATATAGCTAAATGTAAATGTATACATCGGGGAACAAGGAACGTAAGCCATCCTTACAGGGTGGGGGACTCTATTCTGGGCAGCGGTGAGTCTGTAAAAGATTTTTGATGTGGCAGGGGGAAGGGGAGGAAAATAGTGGATAATCAGATGAACCTGAGTGTGACACTGTGGCAAAAGAACTCACGTGATCCTAGGAGGCAAAAACAACGGAATCTTGAAGCGGAGTAGTGAGGCCATTTTACCTCTTTATTTGGCACTGGTGTGATCACTGTTGGAATACTGTGACCAGTTCTGGAGCCTACAATTCAAGAAGGATGTTGCTAACTTGGAGAGGGTTAAGAGAAGCACCACATGAATAAGGGGTTAGAAAACACGTCTTATATGAATAGGCTCAAGGAGCTGTGTATTTAGCTTAACAAAAATAAGGTTGAGGGGCAACTTTATTATAGTCTGTAAGTACCTACATGGGAAAACAATATAATAACGGGCTTTCCAGTCTAGCTGAAAAAGATAGGACACGATACAATGGTTGGAAATTGAAGCTAGACAAATTCAAATTGGAAATAAGATGTAAATTTGTAATGGTGATAGTAATTAGCCATTGGAACAATTTAGCAAGGATCCTGGTAGATTCTCTATAACTGACAATTTGGAAATCAAGACTGGATGTTTGTCTAAAAGATGTGCTGTAGGAATTATTTTAAGGAAGTTCTGTGGCCTGTTTTATATAGGAAGTCAGACTAGATGATCACAACGGTCACTTTTGGTCTTAGAATCTATGAATCTACAAACTTTGTTGCAGTTTGGCATTGCAAATAAGAAGTTAGTTCTTATAGGTTTATAAAGCTCTAAACTGGCTTGCCCAATCTGATTTCTCCAAGCCAACCAAAATAAATACATCAATTCATATAACCCACCTTTACCCATTGTGCTTATCCAGCCCCTGTAGTTGTCGGACCACATAAAGGTTTATGAATCAGCTACTTTCTCTCAACTAACAGAGGTGGGTCTTTTTAGTTTAGGAAGTAGAAGCTCCTGCTCTTAGATCCAGGGGTTCAGGGTTCAACAACTGCTGCGGATGACTCATCTCAGGGCACTGCTGTTATATACACATGAGAAATTTCAGACCAAAGGAAAAGGAAGTAGTTTGAGAAATTTGGAATAGAGTTTGAATGGTAGGGTTTGGCACTACAGGAACTGCAAACTGTATTTGCTTTTCAAGTTTCTGTAGGCCTGAAAAAAGGAGGAACTGTAAATATTTTTGTTAGGATGCATTTATTTAAAGTACTTATTAATTTTGAATTAATTAATTCCTAGGTGCTCATCTGAGTTCATTGTCTGATCTGAAATGTGGTCTTTTAAGTGGCTAGAAAACAGACTATGATACAATGGAATAATTCTCAAGACATCTCTGATTGTTCCATTTTCTTCAAGACATAGATCTGAAAATAAGAACAGAATCTACAGCTCTGTTGGGACAAACTCACGGCTGGCATTAGCGGGTGCAACTTTTCAATATAGTCATATCTGCTTATACTAGCAGTGAATTCATTCTGTTAGGTACATTGAATGAAACTATGTGGATTAACACATAGAATAGACTGAAGACTGCTGTGCTTCTTCCAGACAGCTTTCTTGATGTTTGAAATTGCAGCAAAGTCTATAACTTTCATGTTCCCTTACAATACTGTATTTTATTACTGAAACCTAATGGTTGTGTATGTTAAGTTCAGGTTACAAAAAGAAGTGGGATCTTTTCTGGCAGATTTTCAAGACACTGTCCTCTTCTGATGGATATAAATAACCGGACCACAAAGAACATCTGAAATGTTATCTCACTATTTATACAGAGAGTATATTTCCCCTCCATCTCCCTTTATGAAAATCCTTCCAGCGGAGACTGCTGTTGGATATCAAATACTCTGTACAGTATAGTAGGCATAATAAAACACTGACCAGTGCAACACTGTGAATTCCACTGATGAGCACATGGGAATGCTTCCTGAGCTATTGGCAAGAGACCAGAGATTATTATTACTATTATTTATTAATCACTAATTCTCTCCTTTACAAATACCAGTCACTTGGCATACATCTAGCAGTTGACCATTCGGGTGTTGCTATGCTGAAGATGAAGACTCCCTGTAGGTGGTTAACATTGTTCCTGAGCAATATTCATATCTTATTTCTTTCTCTCTCTGCTGAACTGAGATGCCCATAAAATCTCTGCAACTCAGAACCCACAGAGGCCAGTCAGGGTTTATGTCAACTGGAAGTTCTGGGTCCCCAGAACTTGACTGAAAACTGAACAACCGTTCAAACTACATCTCTTTCTCCACTTCTCTGGTCATAGATGTAATATTGCATCTGGATTCTGTCAGCATTTTGGGGGAAGAACAATGAGTTAGCAAGGGGAAGGCTAGCATCAGTAGAAGCTGGCACATCATATAAAAACTAGGAAAGTTGACTATGGATATACTACCCACAGGAACCACTGCCTTTTGGCAGAATACCTGAGTACATATGACAATCACTCAAATCACAAGCTTTCCCAGGTTGGTATCAACAGAGCCATCTGGCAATTAGAAGTCTCTGAAGCAGTTAATCCAACTTTGAGCCAGATTAATGTGGATATTGCAAATACTATTGCTACTTTCAGATAGGCAGGTTGTTTTGGCCCTTGTGAATCAGGCAGACAGTTGACTGAGCATAGTAGGAATTATTTAGTTATGTATCTTCAGCCTTGTTTGGCTTTCCACGATTCCAGCCTAAATCATCTCTTTGATAGCACATGCACTCTGCATGTATATGCCTGGCTTAAATCCAGCCAATTTTGGGGAAGAATAAGTTGACTGGGCATGAAGAGAAGATCTGTAACAATCTTTGTGGTTTATGTGGTGTGGTACGCTGAGAATAATTTTGGATAGATAGTACCCTGTGTTGTTAATTCACAGAAACAGTTTAGCTTTTCCTGCATTTCAGTTGTGACAAAAGCTCCCACAGCCTCACCATAGGCTCTCTTGATAACAACTGAAAAATCTGTATCTCCAAATACATTATATCATTAGATGAAGTGGACAAAAACAAAACAAGGATGTTTACAACTTAGCCTGAGGAGATAATTAACTTCTGAGTGCTGAGATCCTTGATTGCATTCCTAGCATGATTTTAATTGGAAGTCTGAACCTGTAAAAGGCTGGTGGTGTTTGGAAGATATGTGAAATGGTTGGCTGAGAAATCATTGGATTGTAAATTTGAAAAGTAATCCAGACAAATACCTTTTACTTTATTTTTTTTTGTTCTTGTTGATAACAATCATCTATTACAGAAGTATGAAAGGCACCATACTATGCAAAGAGAACATGTATCAAAAGATATTAGAGCACTTTATGGAATTTCAAAAGCAATAATGAGTTTTAAAAAAAGGGATAAATTCATCCCTGATGTTATTCTCTTCTTTGAAGCTGCCCCAGAAGTGAATTTGCCCAATATTTGTATTTGCCTAAGCTATTCACACCACATGTTCTCTCTCAGTATTTGCATGATTCAGCAAAGAGTCCTGTGGCACCTTATAGACTAACAGGCGTTTTGGAGCATGAGCTTTCGTGGGTGAATATTCACTTTGTCAGATGCATGTAGTGGAAATTTTCAGGGGGAGGTATATATAGGCCCTCTTCTAGCAGCTGAGGTGTGAAAACCAAGAGAGGAGAAACTGGTTTTGTAGTTGGCAAGCCATTCACAATCTTTGTTTAATCCTGAGCTGATGATGTCAAATTTGCAGATGAACTGAAGCTCAGCCGTATCTCTTTGAAGTCTGGTCCTGAAGCTTTTTTGCTGCAGGATAGCCACCTTAAGATCTGCTATTGCGACCATGGAGGTTGAAGTGTTCTCCTACAGGTTTTTGTTTTTGTATTGTAGTGAACACTTCAACCTCCCTGGCAAAAGTCAGTAATCAGAAGAATTACTAGCGATAGGCTTAGAATCATCGAATCATAGAAGATTAGGGTTGGAAAAGACCTGAGGAGGTCATCTAGTCCAACCCCCTGCTCAAAGCAGGACCAACCGCAAATAAATCATCCTCGCCAGGGGTTTGTCAAGCAGGGCCTTAAAAACCTCTAAGGATGGAGATTCCACCTCCTCCCTAGGTAACCTATTCCAGTGCTTCACCACCCTTCTAGTGAAATAGTTTTTCCTAATATCCAACCTAGACCTCCCCCACTGCAACTTGAGACCATTGCTTCTTGTTCTGTCATCTTCCACCACAGAGAACAGCTGAGCTCCATCCTCTTTGGAACACCCCTTCAGGTACTTGAAGGCTGCTATTAGATCCCCCCTCACCCTTATCTTCTGTGGACAAAATAAGCCCAGTTCCCTCAGCCTCTCCTCATAAGTCATGTTCCCCAGACCCCTATTCAGTTTCATTGCCCTCCGCTGGACTCTCTCCAATTTGTCCATGCCCTTTCTGTAGTGGGGGGGGGGGGCAAAACTGAAGTTAATACTCCAGATATGGCCTCACCAGCGTCAAATAGAGGGGAATAATCACTTCTCTTGATTTGGTGGCAATGCTCCTACTAATGCAGCCCAATATGCCATTAGCCTTCTTGTCAACAAGGGCACACTGTTGACTCATACCCAGCTTCTCGTCCACTGTAATCCACAGGTCCTTTTCTGCAGAACTGCCACTTAGCCAGTCGGTCCCCAGCTGTAGCAGTGCATGGGATTCTTCCATCCTAAGTGCAGGACTCTGCACTTGTTCTTGTTGAACGTCATGAGATTTATTTTGGCCCAGTCCTCCAGTTTGTACCAGGAAGTTGTTCCCAACACTCTCCAAAAACTTCTTGGATTGTCTGTTCACTGCTGTATTGCTCTCTCAGCAGATGAGAGCCATGAGAACCAGGGCCTGTGATCTGGAAACTTCTGTTAGTTGTCTGAAAAAAGCCTCCTCTACCTCACCCTCCAGTTGCCCATCATGACATCACCCTTGTTGCTCTTACCTCTTAACTTAACCCAAATACTCTTAACAGGCTTTTCTCTAGTTTCATACGAGAGCTCTGAGCAATTATACTCTTTCTTGCATATAGTGCAACTCCTCCACCTTTTCTCCCCCGCCTATCCTTCCTGAACAGCTTATATCCATCCATGACAGTGCTCCAGTCATGTGAGTTACCCCACCAAGTCTCTGTTATTCCAATCACACCATAGTTCCTTGACTGTGTCAGGACTTCCAATTATTCCTGCTTGTTTCCCAGGCTTCTTGCATTTGTGTACAGGCACAGAAGATAACTAGCCAATTACTTACTTTCTCAGTATGAATCAGGAGGCCTCTTCTGTTGAACCCTCCTCCTTGTGTTTCCTCCCAGTATCCCTTAGGTCACTGTCCTCCAGTGAATCTAGTTTAAAGCCCTCCTCACTAGGTTAGCAAGCCTGCCTGTGAAGATGCTTTTCCCTCACTTTGTTAGGTGGATCCCATCTCTTCCTAGCAATCCTTTCTTCTGGAACAACATCCCACTGTGCTTTATTATGCATACTATACTCTGACACCTCCTGTGTAATCACACATTTACCTCCACAATTTGATGGTCCCTACTTTGGCCTTTTTCTTCAACAGGGAGGATGGATGAGAACATGACTTATGCCTCAAACTCCTTTATCCTTCTTCCCAGAGCCACGTAGTCTGCAGTGACCCACTCAAGGTCATTCTTGGTGGTATCATTGTTGCCCATGTGGAGAAGTAGGAAGAGGAAGTGGTCTGAAGGCTTGATCAGTCTTGTCAGACACTCTGTCACATCCTGAATTCTAGCTCCAGACAAGCAGCACACTTCCCTAGTTTCCTGGTCTGGATGGCAGATGGATGACTCCATCCCCCTTAGGAGGGAATCCCGACCACCACCACCCATCTCCTCCTCTTGGGAGTGGTGGTCATGGAACCCGCATCCCTAGGATAATGCATCTCATGCCTTCCAGTCAACGAGTTCTCCTTTTGATCCCTTCCCTCAGATGACTCTTCCAAACCATTCTCAGCTGTAGTACCTGCAGAGAGCCTGAAAGTGGTTTCTTATCTCTATCTGCACTGGGGGTACATGGGTTCTCCTCTTTATTTTTCTGGAGGTCACATGCTGCCAATTTTCTTCCCCATTCTGCACTGCCCTCTCTGATTCTTCAGCATACTGTGTCTGCAGTACCAGATGCTGACTTCTATCCAGAAAGTCTTCATTTTCTCTGATGCAACACAGGGTTGATACTTTGAGCTTTTCTTCCAATATGGAGACCAGTTTGCACTTCGTAGGGTTGAAGTTGCTTCTATTCTCTGGGAGAAAGACAAACATGGCTTATCCTGTGCCGGTCACAACAGCTGATCACTCACTATCCATAATGCTGTCCTTCTAAGAGCCTCTTCAGCTGTTGTATTTACTGCCCACAAAAGCCTGAAATGCAAAAACACTGTGGGAACTCCCCTCAGGCTAACTCGCTGGCAAACTCCCTCTGTATGCCTGTCCTCTCTCCGCCGCTTCACAAAACATGAACACCTGTAGATAGCAGAATCCACTTTTGTTACATGACATGGTCACATCAGTTGCCAGAGATGATCACTGTAGCTGCTGTTTGTAGAAACAGGAATGTGGGAATTAGAGCTTAAGTTTCCATTCAGGGGCTGGGCACCATGGCAGCTGAGACAAGGACTGATTGGAGGTAGTTCTGCTGTTAGTGCCAGCTTCTCAAAAGCTGGTATGAAAGGATGGGACCATGGCTTTGTCCTCAGTCCATAGAAGCTAGTACAGCTGATTGGGCCCGAGGGGAGCAGATGTTTCCCTGTCGTCTTCCAGGGTGGTGCTGTGGCCATGGTCCTCCCTGTGCAAAACAGAGCTCTGGGAGTTATAGTGCCTCCTTCTGACACAATGCCCTTGCTGTTGTATGACACCTACAAAGTAGACCTAATGTAGGGCAGAGCCTTAGGGGCACAGGTTTTGAGCTCTGCTTCTTTAATGCTAGGATACAGAGGGTCAGATCCTCATCTGGATTAAATCAGTGACTCTCCATTGAAGTGAATAAGGGAAATTCTACTGCTTCATTCTGGTTGACTTAAATGGAGAACATTAATTCACACCAGCCGAGGATCATGTGTAGTAGGACTGGCCTTCCTTTGAAGCACTGTCCAGTAATTTCCATTAAAATAAATGCCAGCCACAGCAATAAATAGATTTTTACGTCTGAGACTCATGGCATGGATGTGTGAGTGAGTGGGTGGGGGGGAAAGGGGCACCAGACCTTTGAAACTTGGACATACCTGTTCCTTTTTTCAGTGAATTACTTATGTTATTGATTTTCAAACAGAAAGCAGAATATAAACATTTTAAAACTTTTAACACAAGATTCTCTGCTGGTGTAAATCTACGTAGCTCCACTGAAGTTCTGATTTTCAACAGCTGAGAATCTGGTCCTTTGTTTCAAAAATGTATCTTTACAGTTCATTGTCCCAGATCATCTTTGGTTGTTAAATTTAAGGTCATGGTCTAGGCTCTAAATTAAGTCATTTTGTTTCTAGTTACACTATTAGGCTTTATAAAATCATATTTTGCTGTGATAGGTACTATTTATAACATTTCATTGCTGTTGTCACAGAAGAAGTTAAAAAAGAATCTGTTCCTTGGGGGTAAGGAGGTGCTTTTGCTTTGGCTGTTAGTAGGATTTATTTTTTAAACACAGCAAAAAATAATAAATATTCTACTGCCAGAAAAGAAACAATTGGGCCCCTCTCCTACTGTTCTGTAATTGAACATGAAAAAATAGCTAGAAATATTGGCAGCTAGCATTAAATTCTGGGCACTGCAAAGGTGCCAGTCACTGTACTTTGCCTTCACAAAATTTGTTCTTTAATAGTCATTTTATTTTTCAGTCATAACAACAAAAGTGAACCATTACTGAGTCAAACGCTGAAATGAATGGAGCAAAACAAAAACACGCCTAAGGCAACAACAGGGCTTTAACACTTTGTAACTTTTATCTCTCTAGTGTCTCTCTTTGATGGCAAAAGAATTCTCACTACATTTCTGAATACTAATTACTTTTACTGATAGCAAGAACACCACCATGAATTCATATCCGCTCTTGAATCCCTCTGGTCCTAATTCCTTCCTTATCCAGTTCATATTCTCGTGGCACTGCTCAGCACAGTGGCTTTAGTAAAGTACATGAGGCAATCCCAAGAGAATTAATAGATGATTTGGGTGCATTCTTATTAGTAGTAGCACTTATTTGTATTACAGTGGTGCCTAGGGACCCAATCAAGGAACAGAATTCTGGAGTACTAATAATCTCGGGATCCAGTCCTCGGCTGGTATAAATTGTCATAGTTTCACTGAAGTATTCAGAGCTATGAAAATGTACATTAATTGAAAATCTACACCTAGGTGCACAAGTGGCATGAGTAGTTGAACCAGACAAGAATGTGAGGTGTAGGAGAACAAGGTAAGAGTAAATAGAGAGTGTTTCTGTAGCTGTCAATGAGTCTTATCTTCACCAACTCCCTAGCTATTATTAGTTGAATACACTGGAGGGACTTAGTGAGAGGTAATGTAGCCAGCTGTAAAGGGTCTTACACATTACTGCTAACACCTCTGGAGGTTTTAATATTTTTCCTCTTTCTGGGAGGGAAGGATAGTCTTACGGTTAAGACTCTGCATTAAGATTTAGGAGATCTGTGGTTAGTTCTTGGTTTTGCCATGGACTTTCTCCTTGACCTTGGGTAAATCACATAATTTTTAGGCATCTCAGGTCCGCATTTGTAAAATGGGGATAGTTTGTCTGTCTTGCCCCGTCTTGAGCTCTTTGGGCCATAAATTCTCTCTTATTATGTGTGTATTGAGCCTAGTACAAAGGGATTATCATCTCATTTGGAACTCTCTAAACACTACTGTAATACAAATAACAATTGGCAAACAAAAACTACATTTAATTACGTTTAAGGTTGCAGCAGGACACACCCCATTCACTGAAAACCTTAGACACATGGAAACAAGAAGTTAAGGGAAAGACTTATGCAAAACCGACTTTCCAACTTACATTTATAGTAGAATACAAAAACCCTTACCAGTGACCACACATGGTTTTATATCAAGTATATCAACAGATTGGCTCATCTGACTGTCTCACACATGCATTTGGGAAGTTATTTTGCCTCGACACTGCTGAGGTCTCTGTTAAGGTTTTGCATTTGCATTTAATGAAGTTGGGATATGTATTGCTTCTGGGTATATGTTGGGGAGGGAAGTGAAAGCATTAGGGAGCATTGGAGTAGGTTGTTGACAGCATTGCAGGCAATATGAAGGTGGAAAGGAATGGGGTCGATCCTGTTGTAACCTTAACTGTCTTTAAACACAGGTTTTGTTTGCTGCTTTCCTAGCTTCTTTTATCCAGCTTTCATACAGCTCATTAGAGGCAGGAAAAGGAGGAGCTGAAGCTGCCTGGGAACTGAGACAGAAACTATACTGCTGAAACTCCTATGTTGACCTTCCTGAGGAGTGTGAGAGGCTTGATGTGCCTCAGGAAACTCTGTCTATAACATTTTATCCCCATTTAAAAGTTACTAAAAGTAAGTACAGCAAGAGCAAACCTCCACGTTTAGCAGTGACAGCGTAACCTGTCGGCTGAAGGGAATGTCCAGGAAGAAGTCTGTCATCACTCACTTCCCAAAGCCGCTGATGGGTTTCCAGAAATTTGATAGAGCACCCAGATCTGCTTATTTCTCTTCCACTTTCCTGCCAGTATGAATCACACTTCAGCCTTCAAACATGGCAGTGTGGGACAGTCATATGCAAGGATTGCAGCCAACATATTGACCATATGCTCAAGGTCCAACTGACCACCCTATGTGGGGTAAGGATGAAATTCTCCCCCCAGGTCAGATTGTCAGTGACTGTGAGGGTTTTTCACCTTCCTCTGAAGTGTGTGGGTGTGAGTCACTTGCCAGGATTATCTAGGTGTATCTCACTTAATTGTTTCCCTGCAGGCATTGGTGCACCTTGGGCTCTCCTATATTTTGCCTGTGGCACATAATAATCTAGTCTCCTGTGAACTGTAATACTTTGTTCTAATTTCAGTAGTTGGATTTAGTGAATGGGTGGTGTCAGTGGGTTGTGATCTACAGACTGGATGATCTGGTAGTCCCTCCTGGCCTTGAACTCTACAACTTTAACACCAGGGATTGAATTTATGACCTCCAGAACCAAAAGCATGAGTCTCTTCAGTTTATGCTAAAGAGGTAACTTCTCAAACTGAGTTATCACGGACTCCCATCCTCTGTGTGTTGGGCACAAAGGGATGCATATAATACACACACAAATGACTTAAGCTATGTCTACACTGCCACTTATATTAGCAAAACTTATGTTGCTCAGGGGGGTGAATATTTCACCCCCCAAGCAACATAAATTATTCCAACATAAGCAGTAGTACACACAGTGCTATGTCAGCATGAAGAGCTTCTCCTGCCCACATAGCTATCGCCTGACACTCATGGGGGGTGGTTTAATTACGTTGATGGGAGAGCTCTCTCCTGGTGGCATAGGGTGGCTACCTGAGAGATCTTACAACAGTGCAGCTGCATTGGTACCTTTCTACCACTGTAAGTGTTGTAGTGTAGTCATAACCTGAATGTGACACATTTCACTCCAGAAGTGAATGACAGCATTCGTACTGTGGCTAATTTGCTGTCAAATTCAGGGAGTTTGCCGTGGTATAAATGGTTTCTATTACAGCTGAAAAATTATAAAATGCTCTACAAACATTGCCAAGGTATAACAGATATTCTGGAAATCAATATATGATGAGCAACAACGTAGCCAAAGGACAGGTCACTGAGTGTTTTAGGTTTCTTGCAAAAGAGGAACAAACAAAAGTGAGACAATCCAATGGGGAAAAAAGTTGGCAAAAGGGATGATTTTTGACCTCTTGTTATTCATTCTATATCAATTCACTTTTAATGAAACCACCATAAAAAAATCACATAGTGCTCTAAGTTTCCATTCTACGTGGTTCCCCTCCCCATTTCAATTAGATATTTTTAAAAATTAAAGGCTTAAAGCTCCTCTTACAATTGAACTCCAATCTTATCTATGCTACAGCTTCTGCTGAATCATAATAGCCACATATTCTCCTGTCCCTCAACACCTAAATACACAGTAGCTTCAATCACAGATATTTTCCCCCAGACAAAGTAAAGATTTTGCCCACTTCTTCTCCTGATTTTTTTTTAATCAAAATAAAAAGTCAAATGGAACATAATTAAATGTAAAGGGAATTAATGGTAACCGCTTCACTAATATTTTCTGGCTTTTAGAAGAACAGTCTTTTTGTTTTTGCAAAGTGCACCTAATAATGATGAAATGTGGATATTTTACCTCTGTTTATCCATAGAAAGATACAACTTTTACCCCTAGCAGCAATCATACAAGCGTCTTGATACAAGTAAGGACCTTTACTATACATGACCTTTGCATTAAGCCTTGCTTGTGTCATTCACACTTGAGCCTTGCATGATTTTTAGTATGGATAATTATAGCACTAGCTTTCCTACATTTCCCTGCTAGAATTCTGGCTTCAGTGCTAGGGGAGAGACAGGGTGGATCAATCCTTGTTCTCGCTGATGAGAGTGCCAGAAAAGATACTAACTGGGGTACTTGTGCTTAGGACTGCTCTACTAAGAAATGGATTGAGGCCATAAATTCATCTCGCAGAGTTAGCAGATAGTAACCACCATTATATGCCTCAAGATCATCAAGACAAAAAGGTCACAAGTCCATTAGCAGTTCACTGAATCATCTACTACTGCTTAATGTTGTTCTTTTTAGACTGGTCAAATTTTGGAGGAAAACAGGTTGTAAGGAATCAGAAAAAGAGCTACAAGAGGGAATTGAAAGGGTGGCAGCTTGTAATTTGTAGTAGGATTAATGTATTATATAAGCTAAAAAATAAAACTTGGACAAGGCTATATTTTGGGGTGCTAGTGGCATCCTAAACCACTCTCACTTTTGCTTTTATGGCTTATTTTGATGTGAGCAGAGCCCTGAGGTATATTTGCAGCCTTGAAATTCACAAACATCTTCTCTTTTAAAGCACTTGGTTTTAAAAGAGGCACATTTGCAAGTGGTCAGATATTTCTCCCCATTGTAAAATCAATTATTTGTAAGTGCTTGGACTAATTTATTGGATTTTAAGAGTAGAAGAAATGGAAATTGTTTCTTACATTAATATTTTACATCCAACTGGGTCTGACTGGGCAATAAATCAGTTCCTTACAATTACTTGTTTGTCAGATAGCGTGTTATTTCAAAAAGCTAGGGAGCTAGCCTGTAGATGTTGGTATATTTGAAAGGCAGAAAGAGTTCAGGTCAAATCAATTTGAGCCTCAGTAATTAAGATCAAGATTGAAGATGCTTCCCCACCTATGTAGCAAGCATCTGGAGTCACTTTATAGAATAAATCAACGTCATGGAGGCGGAAGAGAATATTGCAGGCAATGCTACTTTGACAGGCCTTTCTTTAGGCCTAAAAGGCAGGGCTGGCCCACAACATTTCGGCACCTGAGGCGGGAGCTCAAATGATGCCCCCATGCCCCCTTGCTTGGGCCAAAACTTTGAAAGATCTCAATTCTTGCCTCTTCCTTGTCTATCCTCTGAGGCTGTACCCAATAAAGGAAACTAACATCTTAAAAGCCTTGTTCAAAAATTAAAGTAACACTAACTTTCAAATGCCTGAAAGCAAAATGTAACGTTTCTGTCTGCGTAGTAAACACTGCATTTTTATCTGTTGAATAATCAAAGTGTGCTTTCTGTGCCTTCTTGGTGCAAGATTTGTTAACTGCTCCAAAGGTCACGCTCTGGGCCAGCTCATGCTCTATGAGATTGTTGCATGCAGACGAGCTCTCCTGTGTCATTTGGAGGCTAACTGTTTTTTATTAACTTCAGCTTGAGAAGCTGCATTCTCCACTGGCAACTGTGTACAGGAAGTGTAGAAGTATGTGCAGAGCAACAAAAGCATTGGAAGAGTGTCATCTTATATTGTGCACATATATTCCAGAACAGCCTTTGGAGTTGATTACTGCTGAAATGTATCTTAAAGGGCTTTCAGTTCATCACCTAATCACTTGCATCAATATCGCACGTCATCATGTGTCAACACTGTCTCTAGTGCCCTGCATTACTGTGTAGGTCTTCTTCAGGTATTAGTGAGGAGTTTTGGAATATCATACAACATCCAAATATATTGCTGTTTCCTTGAGCTGCATGAAACGTTCTTCAACTGACTGTATGCACAATCTAGCACCTGGTAAAGATTCAATTTGAATTGTTGTTTGGGTCTGTATGGGATTATCCATGACTCGTAATCAAAAGTCTTCTTCTTCTTTGGTGACTCTTGTATTCTTGAATGGGTAGGAAAATAGTTTCAATGTGAAGTTCCTCTTCCAACTTCTGTGCACTCTCAGAATGTTTTGAAATCCCTCGTCTGACAGGTAAGACTGTAGGTATGACTTTGCTTTGTCCAGTTGTTCCATTGCTCCAGATATATCAAGGTCAACACTTGTAGTCTCTTGCTTACAACATTTATTCAAACAGTATGTCATGCCACAACACTAAGCGACACAGAAATGTGAATGTATTTATGTTTCTGGTGATTCCATCCCTCTGCCATCTTCTCTCACAAAAACAGTTCCTTCATAGCATTATCCTCCATAACAGCAACTATGCATCATCATCTTCCCAATCTGGTGTTGATAGCTTATCGCATCCACTCGACTTTCCCATTGTTGGCACTCGTGGTTCAGGTCAGAAGGAGTTCCAGATGTTGCTTCAAAATTTGCCATCAATGAGATGATGCAGAGAAAAATACATAGATGCTTTGAATTATATTAAAAAATTCAGCAGCCTCACTAGAAGCTGATGCTGCATCACTGACCACCAAGTTCAATGAACGAGAACTGCATGGACAAAAAAAGCTTGTGAGTTTAACTCTCAGATCCATGTCTGCACTCCTCTGTTCTTTCCTCTCATGTTGGCACTATTATTGTAGCCCTGACCTCTCATGTCAGCTATCGCAATTCCCATATCTTCCAGCTTTTTAAGAAGCACATTTGTCATACCAGCTTCTGTAGTATCATCAGTGTCAATGAATTCTAGAAAATGCTCTCTGACAGTCACCATTGCATAGGTCCTGTTGTTGTTACAAAATGCACCATTAAAGTCATTTGTTCCGTATGGCTGACATAAGGTGTGCAGTTCAGAATAACAGTGTAATACCTTGCTGACTTCAGATCTGCTACAATCCTCTGTTTGACTTTTGTTGCCAGTAACTCTTTGATCTCATTTTGAATTGTTTTTCCAAGATAGTGGTGGATGTACATTTCTTCGGTGATGACTCTTCTTAGATGCTCCTGGAGTACAGCATCAAACTCAGCTATCAGCTCCATAATTTTAAGGAATTTTCCATTGTTTGGCACAAACAACTGATCTGAAGTGCCACACAGTGCTAGGTTTTGGGTAGCAAGCATTCTCACAATGGCAATGAGCCTTTTCAGAACATTTTGCTAGTAAAGAGATTCTGATGCAATCTTCTCTTGATGCTGGTCATCTATGGTGGCCTTTAACCTTAGTCTCATCTCAAGCTCTTTCCACCTATGGAATGGTCTCTGGTGACTGGCTGCTTTCTCATGGCATGCAAGATTTCTAGCCAGATTTTTCCAGTCCTTTGTTCTGTAGAACCCAATGTGGCTGGAACATTAGACTGGAAGAGTTTGCAACAAAAGCAGCATTCTGGGTTTTTGAGTACATAAGCCATGGCCTCTCCACTTTGTCACCATTGGGGATTTCACACCAGTGATATGTTGGATGGAAACATCTATTTTCATTGTCTTTGGAGAACATGAAATTCTTCACTTGCTGCAGCTCATGCAGTACAAGGAAGTCCCCCAGGCTACTGCTCAAGTGGGTCCACAGTCCTGGATCATCTAGATTTAAGGAACTAAACTCAGCAACAGCTGTTTCTTGTGCCTCCATCACACTCTTTTCTGATCTATACTTTTCTTCAGGAATGTGCATGGTTACATCCATTTGAGATGGAAATATGGATGCTGCAGTCGCTGCCAGGTCACCTTCACTCTAACTAACTGGAAGATCAGTCATCTCCTCACCACTCACATCCTCACTGGGGCTGGAAGGCTAACCGTGAACATTTGTGTATATGTATCTCAGGAGGGCACCTTCCTGTTGAGATTGAAAAGCTTCATTTGCTTTCTTTCTTTTTCTGAATGCTTCCCCAGAAGGACGTTTTCTTCTTTTACTCATGACTGCTGTTCTGTGCCAGCTATAGTGGCTCTCAACACTCAATTCAAGGGGACAAATAAGATTAGCATGGTCTGAGTGAGTGAAGATATTAGCGTCTTAAGGGTCTAACTGGCTCCTACTACTTCAGTTGACTGCCTGTTCTCCTCAAGTGGCTTCAGGGAAGCAGCCGGAAACAGGAAGCTCCCTGAGAAGCTAGAGTTAATCAGTCCAGGCTCCTGGGGGTGCTAAAGAGGTACATAAGAGGCTCCTTCTCCTCTATCTCCCTGCAGCTCCTGCTGCTTTCTGTTATTCCCTTCCACCTTTTCTCCTGCCTGTCCTTGTGCCCTCCTTCCTCCAGCACAGCACTCCACCATCTCTGCGCATCTAGAGCAGAGAGAATACATATGCACTAGCAGCAGACACAATTTTCTACATTCTGGGTCCTAGTTGCGCCCCCACCTCCCCAGTCTGACACCTGAGGTGGCCTCCTCAGTTTGCTTTATGATAAGGCCAGTCCTGCTAAAAGGGCAAAAGCTACAGTTAGCAGAAAGTTAGGTGTAATTTTAAAGAGGCCTCTTTCTGCAGTGGACTGGTTATTCAAGAATAAAGCTGAATATTTCCATATTATAAACACAACCGACTATCTCATTCTTTTTTTTAGGTTTATGCTTTTCAGTTGCTTTAGTTTTAGCTCTGCAAAATGAACATGGGGTCAAAAGACCACAACCTCTGCTCTATTCACAATGTCTAAATGCTCTTTAAAAGCTTTACCACTGTAAGAAGCTCAATATGGCATTATTCTGGCTTCTGTAATCTGTCTTATATGCCTCCCATCAATGTAATATTGGCGGGTCTCACAAGTATTAGCATATTTATTCTTAAAACAACCTGTGAGAGAATAGTAAAGAACTATTATTCCTATTCTACAGCTGGGGGACACAGAAAAACTAAGTAACTTGCTCATATAGGAAGCTTGTAGCAGACTAGAGATTTGAACACAGCTCTCCTAAGCACTATGCTACTGTCCTAACCACTGAGCCATCCTTTCTTTCACACCAAATAGCTAAACGTTGTATCAGTAGGTACTGTAGTCAGTGGATACTGACTCCGAGACCATGACCTTGTAGTCCTGACCTGTGTATCATGCCTGGAGCTAGGAAATAAAGTGAACTGTGGAAGTCTGTTATGTGTCACGTCTTTATTACATGGTAGCAGAAGCAAAATTCGATCTGATGAAAATAAAGCCACCTGATTAGTTCTGTCTGGAAAGGAAACTGAAAAAAGTGGATGAGGTGGTGATTATTACTGCTATTCGTTATTTGTATTACCACAGTGTGTAGGAGCCCCTGTCATGGACCAGGATTCCATTGTTCGAGGTGCTATACAAAGACTGAATAAAAAGGCAGTCTCTACCTTCAAAGAGATTATAATGGGAGTTGCAACACTTTCATATTTTCCAGGGAGAAAGCGGCAATGAAGAGGCACTTGGGTGGAGAGGCACATTGCTACATGGGGTAGAGCTAGGGTTGCCAACCCTCCAGGATTGTCCTGGAGTCTCCCAGAATTAAAGATTAATCTTTAATTAAATATTATGTTATGTGAGGAAATCTCCAAGAATTTGTCCAACCAAAATTGGCAACCCTAGGCAGAGCCAGCATCAAAGAAGAGCTTTTGTAAGTTCCAGTGGGATCACAAAGGGGACTGCACATTGCTAGAACATAATCTAAAATTTTCAAGAATATTTTAACAAGGCAAGAACAGTATTCAGGAAAGACACATTGTCTTTACAAGTATTTTTGACCCCATATTATGTGTTCCATGTAAAGAGCTGCAGAGAGGAACTCACGGGCAGGCCACAAGAAGTAGTTTTATTGGTCCTACAAAAGCCAGGAAATATGCTACATTATATCCTTGGGCGCCACCTACTGGCATCAATTAGCTAACTCTTTACATATACAAAGACATCTCATTTATAGAACATTCCTCTAGCAACTAGAAACCAACTAGATGAAACCACCGACCATTATGTTGCTCTTCTGTGAAACAGAGCTAATGCACGTAAATTTGAACATTTATCATAGTAACTAATTAGAGACTTAGTGAGTGGATTTTTGAGGTAACTGATAACCAGGGCAAAACAAGATGATTGTGCTAAATGGAGTTGACTTTGTAAAGATGAGTTGATATTTTCAGGGGCAATAAAACAGTGCTTCCCAAATAATAGTTTTAGCTATTCTTAAAACTCTAATACAAAGCCATAAGGACAGGACCCAAGTGTACGCAAGTGGCAGAGACTAGATTTATTTGCAATAAGTAAGGGGCTATCACAGCATGATGTTTTGCACAAGGAGTGCTCTGTCATAAACACACCACCATTTTGTAAGCCTGTGTTATTCTCACTATAAATAACTGAACAATACCAAAGCAAAGTACATTCCTGAACAGATAACTGGAGAATAAAAAATCTGATTATGATAACGATGCAGAGACATCTTTTGTTGTTGGATCTCTTAATCGAGCAAATTAGTTTCTGAGACTGAAGAAGAATGAATGAACCAAAGTGAATTTCAGAAGACATACCAGAGCTGAGTGCAATGTAATCACAGCAAATGTAAATACATAAACCATCACCAAATGTTAGAATAAAAAACTAAGCTTGAGGTATGCTTCTGGATGGATCACCAGCCTGGGACTAATAGCTGGTCACACACATTTCAGTTTGTAGCTCTTTCTTCGGGGCTTTGTTCATTCCTTAACACACAAACAAACAGAAATGGTGAAAAATAACACAAAACAGTAGTCCTGTTCTTAACTGAGATTGTGGGAGACTCTGGTCGCTAAAGGGTCTGTTTCGTTTCCAACCTGAAGATGTCTGCATGGCCTGCTTGGCCTTTCACAGCCTTCTCCTTGGGTCACAGGAGAGTATTTTCAGCCCTCTCCTGGTCCCAGACTCCCTCAGGGCACTGGGGCCCTCATTTATATCCTTCTGCTGGGAATCAGACTCAGTCAATTGATGCTTTTTGCCTAGGTCAGGTGATTCCCAGCACCTGTCTTCTGGGCATCTCTCTAAATCAGGGCTGGCATCTCCCTGGCTCATAAAACGATAGACCACACTTTTACCCCTATGTCTGTACAGAGGACACAAAACGAGTTCATGAAGCTGAGCCTCTTGTGTTTACATGGCACATGGACCACCACATGGTCTCATAAGAATGTAGAGCCCATATGGACAGATCTTCTTCTCAGGTGTAAATTGGCACACTTCCACTGACCTCAGTGGAGACATGCTAATTTATGGCAGCATATCTCCACTAAAGTCAACTCTGATTCACACCCGCTGAGGATCTGGGCCTCTGTTTAGACAAGTCCCTGCTCTTGAAAGCTTTAAATTAAAGATACCAAAACCATATGAATAGATGAACTGCAAGGACGGATCACGTTATCTCCTAATGGACAGAGCATGAGGCCAGCCAAGAGATATGCATTTTTAGGAGAAGTCCGAGAGTAGAAATGGTAGAAGTTGGACACTATGGTAGAAGGAGACTGTTCCCTTTATGAGGCACATAGGCAGTTTCCATTACAGTTTTAGTTTCGGAATCCCTTCTGTATGTAAAAGATGGCCATGTGTTACATATGCCAATGCTCTTTACAGTGTCGTAAACCTCTGCTACATTATCTCCAACTCTCCTCTTTCCCCCTACTACATCTTAACCTTACAGTTCACCCAGATTTTTAAACCAATTATCAACTTCCTTCTGTCCAGAAGTATTTCCAGGTTAATAATTTCTGTCTTATCTTAACTAGTACTGAACACAATATTTAAGATTGGGTCTCTTGCAATAATTGACCCTACCAATTTATTAACCAATGCCTCCTACACTAACTTTATTACCTCCTTTGGTAATTGTAGTATTTTGGTCACCACCCAGTACCTTTATTTCCTCTTTACCAAGGCCCCTTTAAGAACTCATTCAGTTTCCAGTAGCCTTCTCAGCCCCAAATCCTTTAATTCATTCTTCACCAGGCTGGTTAGAGAGTTTGTCAAAACAGAAATAAAAAGTTCCAAAACAAACACAGTGTCTTTCATCAGTTCCAGGTCCACACAGACTTTTAGGCTTCTCTACCTTACTACAACCAGGCCTCCTGCTGCCTCTAGCAGTCTCAGCAACCCCCTCTCAACCACACTTTTTCCCTGCACCTTCCTGCTGCCTTTTAAGTTGGAATCACCTGATTCTTCTCAGGTGGGGCTCACCTTTTAATCAGGGCTGGCTTAGTTCCAGGCTCTCCAGCCCTGATACAGAAATAAAATATAGTTTATCATTTGACTTTTTTTTTTTACTAATGCTGTGCAGAAGGCTGTATTTTTCACAATAACTCCAAAACATGTTTTTTTAAATCATTGAGCTGAATGATTGCTCCATTTCTCACAATATCTTTCAGACCAGCTCCTTGGTCCCAGACTAATCATTTTACGCTGAGATGCATTGAGCTACATTTGCAATCTGCTGGTCCAATCATTTAAACCATCCAAATCCTTTTGAATCTGATTGCACTGTTCCTCGTTATTTGCTCTCTGCTTCCAATTTAATGTCAATGGCATAATTGGAGATCTTGTCATCAGTATTTTTAGCAACATTTGCATGTATTATAGGTGACACCTATAACAGGGTTGACTAACACATCCTTTCACAATCCTCTCTTTGCTGATGACTTTGGCAATCTTCAATTGTTTGGAATGAAACATCCCAGGCAGGTTGACTTCTTTTAGAAAGTTTGAGCCAAAAATGGTGCAGCCAGTTCAGACAGACTTTTGAGAGACAGATAATTTTGTAAATGTAATTTTTTTCAGACATTTTTTAAAGTCTAGCACCTCTCTCAGTTGCACCAGGAGCTTGACATATGTCAGGTGATGGTTTTCATGTCAGCGAGGTGCCCTTTGCTGTCTCCATGAAAATCTGCCCAGCCTTGGGTACACTATAAACTATGAAAATATCACCATTTTAACATGCACCATATAACTTGTTTTGGGCTCCTTAATTTCTCTGAATGTTCTAATAGCTCTGTCCGTGGTCTCAGACCTCACTAAGTTGCCTGCCTCATTCTGAAACAGCCACATAGAACTGAACTGCCATACAGGACAGGAGACAAAATTAATTATCCTCCTGCCTTCTCCCATTCATATGTCTGTTAGCCTAGAGAGAGGTGCACTGGGTTGTGAGGCAGGGAAACCATGAGCTTCTTCGCCTTTCATTAAGGGCCTAACTTCCAGTTTAACTCCTAATTCTTCAGAAGGCCCAAAACCTTTCCCATAAGTGAGTGATAAGAGACTTTATGGCTCCTACAACTTTTTAACCAAGAGGAGTGTGTTTAAAAATTAAAAGGAAATTTAATAAAATTATGGTAAATTGAAATTCATGATTTTTTGAGCCAGTGAACTCTCCCCAAAGGGAGACTCCTCAGAGAAAATAAAGTTGGGGCTCTGGAGGCAAGAACAGCAGTTCTTGAGTATTTAGAGCATGAAAAGAGTTAGTTATATTTTAAGCCAGTTAGAGGAAACAGCTTTTAAAAGCAAGTTAACAGTGGGAGCCAAAGGAGATATCTGTGGTAGCCAGAGAAAGAAGCCTGAAGGCCATAGCAGGGCTAGGATAACTGTCTAAGTAATTATAGCTCATCTTAACAGAAACCCTACATTGGTATGAGAACTAATGTAAGAAGAGGCAAGCTAGTTTGTCATTGACAGAGGCCTGGGGATATTCAGAGATGCAGAAAGGGCCCATCTTGTACCCAGCCAAACAGAGTAAGTAGAACAATCATGCTTTAGTAGTCTTCATTTACTGTAGATGATCTCAAAATCTCTTGGCAAGAAGATAGAGAAGCTGTGTGTGCTTTCCTGGATGCAGTGGCCACTTTGGAGGAAGCTGTGAAATGAGGTGTGTGACGCGTGAGTGGGAATATTTCTCAGACCTGTTTTCTATTTCAAAATCTTCGATAATAGTACTTAGCTATCACCTGAATGCTTTGGAAATATGGAGTTTCTGTGGAGTCTTTTAGAAATGTCTATTATGGATAGATATTTGAATCTATTTTAAAACAGTATATTTAATGATGCGGGATACCACTTGGGAGTTGTGAGACTTCAAACTGCCTGAGCTAATTGGATTGCTATTATTTGAGATAATCTTATTGGAATGCTTGGAAATGAGTTTTATTCTTCATTACAAGGACAAAGGGCTGCATTTTAAAGGGCAATGCTAATGGATGCATAGAGGGCAAAGAATAATGTACTCTAAAGCTCTCCATGGGTTTCTGCTGGTTGTGACTCACACTTACATAAGTATTAGAGAAAAGCAGGCAAATGTGATGATGAAAGAAGAAGTGAGGAGACTAAAAGAAAAATGAGTAGAAAGCTCTAACCCCAATATGGTATGGAGAATGAAATATGGGGGCCTATGTGACAGCGTGTTCTGTAGTTTTGTTTTAGATAAATGGGCCTCATTCCTGTGAGTTATTACAAGTGAGTAAACCTCTGCTCTCATGCAGAACCTCCATGCCTTCAATTATTGCCATTTTTTGTCAAAACGTTGGTCCATATCATCTCCTGCTGCAATATGTGCATGATGCAGGAGAGGCAGGAAGGACTGTCAGGAAGATGTACATGTAGAGATGAATGCATGGCTGTGCTCATGTTTTTAATGGAAGGGCTTTAGCTTCCTCTACCATGGAAGCTGTTCTGGGAGGCAGGACTGCTAAGAGGAGATGGGGCACAGTCGCCTGGCAACCCAATGAGCTCAGCTGGGCCCAATAAGCTCTCATTTTGTGACTGTGCTCCTTGATTGGTCAGAAGAGTCAGCAGATCATCATTTAAGTGGAGTAGTAACAGCAGCACAACTTCTGCTCAATGTGTTGTATGCCTGCACCTATGCCAGATTGTACCAATCCTTCCTCCAACTTGTTCCTGCTCCAGTCTCTACTTTCCTCTGAACCCCCAATTCAAACCATTGGTTTGTTGCCTGAGCATGACTCTGGTTCTGCCTCATGGCTCTTCTGGTCCAGGTGTCGGTCACACATAGGATTCTGCACTTTTTGTGGCGTCCAGGCAGCTCGCTGTGATTCTAATTAATAGTAGGTGCGAATAATGAAATGCAGTCCTTGAAATGAATCACATTTAAAAAGCCTCTGATAAGAAAAGGATTAAAGACATTTATTATATTCCAGTGCCATCTTATAGAAACAGCAGAGACACTAAGAGCTGAAATCTAAGTGCCCACTTTGGGTGTGTCCAATAGCAATCAGAGGGTATCCCTCTCCAATATGCCCTGAAACGAGGGTATATAAAACTGAGTTCATCATGTGATTTTTTTTGGTTTCACCAAAAAGTTTAGTAATTATTGGACGTCTAACATAGTGAACACCAGTGAAAATGAGGTAAGATCAGAGGCTAAAATAGGGAAAGAACAAATTTAAAATTACTTAGAGAAATTAGATGTCTTCCAGTTGCCTGGTTTGATGAAATACATCCTAGAATACTCAAGGAGCTGACTGAGGAGATATCTGAGCCATTGGCGATTATCTTTGAAAATGCATGGAAGACAGGAGAGGTTTCAGAGGACTGGAAGAGGGCAAATATAGTGCCAATCTATGAAAAGGGGAATTACAGACCAGACAGCTTAATTTCATTACCTGGACAGATAATGGAACAAAAAATCAAGCAATCAATTTGCAAACACCTAGAAGATAATAAGGTGATACGAATCATTCAGAATAAATTTGTCAAGAACAAATCACGTCAAACCAATCTACTAGCTTTCTTTGACAGGGTAACAAGCTTTGTGGGTGGAGTGATGTCTTAGATGTGGTATATCTTGATCTTAGTAAGGCTTTTGGTACTGTCTCGCATGATTGTCTCATAAAGAAATTAGGGAAATACAACCTAGCTGGAGATACTATAAGGTGGGTTCATATTTGGTTGGTCCCAGAGAGTAGCTATCATTGGTTCACAGTCAAGATGGAATGGCATATCAAGTGCGGTCCCTCTGGGATTGGTCCCAGGTCCTCTTCAATTATTTAGATAATGGCGTAGAAAGTACATACATTTATAACATTTGTGGGCAATACCAAGCTGGGAGGGTTGCAAATGCTTTCGAGCACAGGATTAAATTTCAAATTTATTTGGAAAAACTGGAGAAGTGGTCTGAAATAAATTTGATGAAATTCAATAAGGACAAATACAAAATACACCACTTAGGAAGGAACAATCAATTAAACACATACAAAATGGGAAATAACTGCCTATGAAGGAGCACTGCAGAAAGGGATTTGGAGGGGTGGGGGATATAGTGGATTGCAAGCTAAATATACGTCATCAGTATAACACTGTTGCAAAAAAAAGTCACATCATTCTGCAATGTATTAGCAAGAGTGTTGTAAAATCCAAGAAGTAATTCTTCCATTCTACTCCACACTGATAAGTCCTCAGCTGGAGTATTGTGTCCAGTTCTGGACATCACATTTCAGGAAAGATGTGGACAAATTGGAGAGAGTACAGAGGAAAGCAACAAATATGATTAAAAGTCTAGAAAACATGACCTGTGAGGAAAGGTTTGTTTAGTCTGGAGAAGAGAAGACTGAAGGAGGGACATGATAACCATTTTCAAGTACAAAAAAGGTTGTTACAAAGAGGAGGGGAAAATGGTTCTTGTTAACCTCTGAGGACAGGACAAGAAGCAATTGGCTAAATTGCAGCAAGGGATTCTTAGGTTGGATATTAGGAAAAAACTTCCTAACTGTCAGTGTAGTTAAACACAGGAACAAATTGTTTAGGGAGGTTGTTGCATCTCCATCACTGGAGGTTTTTATGAACAGATAGATGAACAGCTGTCAGGAAGAGTCTAGTTATTATGTAGTCCTGCCATGAGTGCAGGGAATTGGACGAGATGACTTCTTCAGGTCCCTTTCACAGCTACACTTCTATGATTCTAGTATCAGAGGGGTAGCCGTGTTAGTCTGAATCTGTAAAAGTAGCAGAGAATCCAGTGGCACCTTATAGACTAACAGACGTTTTGGATCATGAGCTTTTCGTGGGTTTTGGAAAGCTCATGATCCAAAACGTCTGTTAGTCTATAAGGTGCCACTGGATTCTCTGCTGCTTCTATGATTCTATGTGCTCAAGAGAGTTGTTTTGACCAATAGGAAGCTGCAGAATCCTGAACGCAGCTGATGTCCCAATCAGTCGAGTGGAAAGGACTCTTCCCCATCCCAGGGTTAACAGGATAAGAAGTGGTGAGATTTTATTTCAAAGATTGTATTTCTCCTTCTAATCTTTAACATAAATAACTTAAGATTATCTTTCTGAATGTAGTCTCTCCATTGAGATGTCAAGGGATCATATTTTACATTTTAACTCCTTGAGAAGTCCAAGCAAATTGGCCCAAAAGAGATTGAAAACAATAACCTTTAGCAATTGCTTTTAATATTCTAAACATGTCTCTTTTGGATCAATGAAGTCAAAGAGTAGTAATCACACTCTTAAAAGTGTCTGAAACACAAGTGCACCCTTGGAAATGTGATAAATGATTAGGAATTGAGAATTTATTATCACAAGTAAATGTAATAAGAAATCTCGGTACTTTGCACTGTTCCTTGATATAACTGCTGAGCCTCAACTCTAGTTTATGATAACTCCTAGGAAGACTGTATTGTGTGTGTAGTACAAACCTGGAACATTGGTTACCTTGAGTGGTGAGCAGTTCATTGTATACTATGTGGTTCTAGGTGAATTAATAAATTGTTCATTGGTTAAAAATAAGCAAGTGTCCTGAATGAAAAATACTGTTTAAGTTAAAAGTTGACTTGAAAAGAACACAGCATTAAAACTAATAAGCTAACCATTCCCTGGACTCACTAAAAAGTTGTTGTCCTAATAAACTCCATTCTATGTTGGCTGTAACCCTTATTCAATTGGCAAGCCTAGTCTGTTGTATTTCAGATTTAAAATCAAACTGGCACCCTGGCAAATTCATAGAAATTGACTCCCTCTCATGCTTAGAGTAGGACTTGCAATAATGAGCTTACTCTGCAGCAGGAGATTTAGGTTAGATATTATGAATGACTTTCTAACTATAAGTGTAGTTAAGTTCTGGAATAAACTTCCAAGAGAGGCTGTGGAATCTCCATCATTGGCAGTTTTTAAGAACAGGTTGGGAAAAAAAACCTCTCAGGGATGATCTAGGATTACTTGGTCCTGCATCAGCGTGGGGAGGTGGACTAGATGGCCCGTTTCAATTTGCTTCTAGTTCTATGTTTCTATGATTCTCTGGCTCCCTGATTTGTAGACTGCCTCAGCCTTGATGTAAGATAGAGCAGCCCGGGGTCCATCTAACTTATGACAGCTGAGAACTGCCATAGGGGAATTGCTCTAGGGAATGCTTTGTTCCTTTCTGATCCCTTTTACATCATTTTCTTCCCCCAAACAGATGATGGGTGGGAGGAAGAGCTTGTTGTAGGACCTGGCTCCTCTGGCTTTACACTAGTTGAAAATTCCCTTTGCCACGAGAATTTTTAATTAGTGAGCTGCAGCCACTCTACATCTTGTGCTGTTCATCTTCAGAACTGGAACTGAGAATTTGCCCCTCAGAATTTTTAAATATTTTTTCAACCAGCTCTGTGTGTAATCATGAGTATTTGCACACCAGTACCTGATTCTAATTGGAGAAAAGAAGCAGACTGTACCATGTGACCTGCTGCATGTTTCAGAACAAAACAGGTCAAATTCTAAATATTGAACACTCACAGGAAATGATTGCAAACAAGGTACAGGGCAAGAATTACTGCCAGAGATTATTTGATGCATAATTCTGAATAATAAATCAACTGAAGAAAATTGCAATCAGTCTGTGGACAACAGAAGAAGAGGCTAAAATTATTAACTAAACTATTTGCTTAGAACTGATTGCTTAGTTTCTACTTCAGAGTCAGATGCCAATTTCTGATCTGGATAAACTGGTTACATTTGCGGGAACCATTGATTGCCAGCCCTCTGCTATGATCCATATGTCTCATTTGCCATATAGTTTGATATACAAATGGCCTAGATAACATATCGACAACTGGCCCTGGTAGGTGATGAATATAAGTGGGAAGAATTTTGGGTTCCAAGTTCGATATAATTAATAGAGTATTACTAAAGATTCTTCAGAGAAATTAGCTCGTGCATTTACAATGTGCTATGATGATTTACTTGGATGTCTCCATTTGGACTTGGTATACAAGTTACAAATGATGCAAAATGCTGCTGATCAGAGATATTGACAATCTCTCACTGGTATTGACATATAGAGGAGTCTCCACTAGTTGCCAGTGCGATTATGAACTAACTTTAAAGTCTTGCTTTTGTCCAAAGGCTAAAAGGAGGACTTTGTTTCTCATTATATTTCAAAGCTCTCCAGCCTCATTCTTCATCAGTTTGTTCCTTCTGTTAGATCAAATCAAAAAAATTAGAGATTGAAAGTCCTAGGTGCTCCTTCAGTCTATCTTCCATCTGTTAGCACAGGATTGTTTCTTATAGGACACAGGTTTGCTCCATGAGCCAGAATACAAGAGATGACCTTTCCTTTAACTTCTTACTATTATCAAAAAGAAATTTGGAAATAGAATTGGTTTTTTGCTGTTGAGTAAAATGTTCAAATGCACCCAAGTACCTAAGGAGCCTAAGGGTACGTCTATACTATGGGATTATTCCGATTTTACATAAACCGGTTTTATAAAACAGATTGTATAAAATCGAGTGTACGCGGCCACACTAAGCACATTAATTCAGCGGTGTGCGTCCATGGTCCGAGGCTAGCGTCGATTTCCGGAGCATTGCACTGTGGGTAGCTATTCCATAGCTATCCCATAGTTCCCCGGCAGCTCCTCCCCTCCCTTAGGCATTACGGCTTGAGAGCCTCAGTGGTCTGATGGGGCGCAAACATGCATTGTCGTGGTGGTTCTGGCTTAATTTGATCAAGTCTTCATTCTCCGGAAGCAACTGGCAGATCAAATCATTTTCGCCCTTTTCTCCCTGGATTGCCTGGCAGACGCCATAAGTAAGCAACCACGAGCCACGTTCAGTGTTTTTTTTTACAGTCATCGTATGTGTACTGGATGCCAGCGGAGAGGTGGTATACTCCGCGCTACACAGCAGCATTCATTTGCTTTGCATTGAATAGCAAAAATGTACATCGTTCTGTACAATCTGCTGGCCCTTGGTTTACTAATCTGTCGAATGAGGTGACGTATTACGGTTACTGTCTGAGCTGTCTGTGCCTATCATGGGTCATCTCCTGGCTGAAGGTCGCAGGGAGCGCAAAAGCAAAATGGGAAATGGACTCTCCCGGATCAATTCACTTCCTTGTTATGGTTTCTAAACTGAGTCGGTCCTGCTAGAATTAATGGGCAGCTCGTACTCAGAGAACCATGCTCGTTATCGAGATGAGCAGACAGGGTGCTCCGTCAGTTCATAGAGGATATGATTACTAACATTGCATTCACGGGGAGGTGCCCTGAACAACCCAGCCGTTACTTCCCTCTCCCCAACTTCCTGGCCTCCGTCGGCTGTGTCCCTCCTTTGCTGTCAGAAGTCAATAAAATTGGATTTAGGCTTGAATGGATCAGTTATAGGAAATACCTGAGCCTTTTTCATGGGGGCATAAAATGAGGGGCGCAGGCCTTCACCGCCGACGTAATTCAGTCCAGGCCAGGACACTTAGCGTGCGGGGGCAGAAAGCCCAGCATTGCAGCTGCATATGACCAGTCCAGGCAGGACAGAATCTTTTCTGTTAACACAGGAGAGATGGGGTGATGGAGCTCAAGCCTCCCAGTTGCTATGATGAAGCATGGTTATCAGTCTGTTCTGTTAACATCTACTGGGAATGACCGGGAGTTCATTCCTATTTTTTACCAGTGCGCCCCCGGCAGCTACCTGAAGCAGCCAGGAGCACTCACAGGTTGATAACAAGGACGGTTACCAGTCCTACTGCATCATCTGCCCACCCAGGGAGGATAGGACGAATACGTGCTTCACTGCTGCACCAATCGCCCTACCAGCAGCATTCAGTAACAAGGGTGAACAAATGAAAGAATCAAGAAACAGATTTCTCACCCCTTTTCTTCACTGTGTGGTGGTGGTGGGGATAAACTGAGAGCATATTCCCTGAAACCTACGCCGACAATGTTTGGACCTACATGCATTGGAGTTCAGCCAAGAATCAAGACTTTTCGGATACTGCTGTGACTGTGATGGATACGGATCCTGACCCCCCTCCAGACAATTATCCATTTGAGTCCCTGCTTCCATTACGCTGGTCACCAGCCTGTGAGCCTGGAGATTTTTTTTTCAAACGCTTTGGCATTTCGTCTTCTGTAATGGAGCTTTGATGGAACAGATTTGTTTCTCCATACAGCGATCAGATCCAATATCTCCCGTATGGTCCATGCTGGAGCTCTTTTTGGATTTGGGACTGCATTGCCACTCGTGCTGATCAGAGCTCCACGCTAGGCAAACAGGAAATAAAAATCTAAATTTTGTGGGGCTTTTCCTATTTACCTGGCCACAGCATCCGAATTCAGATTGCTGTCCAGAGCGGTCACAGTGGTGCACTATGGGATACCGCCCGGAGGCCAATACTGTCGATTTGCGACTACACTAACCCTAATCCGATATGGTAATACCGATTTTAGCGCTACTCCTCTCGTTGGGGAGGAGTACAGAAACCGATTTAAGATCCCTTTATATCGATATAAAGGGCCTTGTAGTATGGACGGGTACAGCGTTAAATCGGTTTAACACTGCTAAAATCGGTTTAAACGCGTAGTGTAGACCAGACCTAAGTCCCACTGATTTTCACATCGACTCCTAAGAGTCTGAATCACTTTTGAAAATGGGACTTAGCTCTTAAGTCACTTATGCAGCTTTGAAAATGTTACCCCTTGTCTCTACTGGAAGGTTCTCATTATTCTTCTTTTTCAAAAGCAGCTTTTAAAGTTTTGGGGAGAGTTCAGCTGCTTATAAGCCTCTTGCCAGTGTTTTTGTTTGACTTTAGCATAGTTATTTTCAGGTCTACAAATCCCTCTGGTCCGAAGCCCTCTTTCCTTGGGGTTTGCTTGTTGTTCCTTTTCATGCTCTGGTCTGGTATCAGGAGCCCTGGGTGCTCTTTTTTTTTTTTTTTCACTGATGGCTTCAGTCCTAAATCCCTTATAATTGGCTTGGAAGTATTATATTTTTGTTGGTAAACGTCGGTAAACATCAATTTCACTGTACACACACAAACTGACAAAAACGTATTTCCACTGATAATAAGCAAACTGTACAATAGGTGAAGTAAAGAAAATGCTTCTTGAGAGTTTATTAGAGTTTGACTTAAAAATATTTACTTTGTATGTGTTGATATGTGATGTTGACAATTTGTGTTTTTTAATTGTTATAAAACTTTAAATTTTTGAATATCAGTGTCTGCTGACACTCACAATTATTGTCTGCCCTCTCCCTGTAATTTACCACAGCTGTGAAAATTTAAATGAAATCAGAAAAAAATGCATAAACCCATAATTTAGAATCATAGAACCACAGAAGGGAAAGCAAGGGCCATCTAGTCTACCCTCCTGCCAAGATGCATGATTTGTTGTGTCTAAACCATCCAAGACAGATGGCCATCCAGCCTCTTTATGAAAACCTCCAGTGAAGGAGCTTCCACAACCTCTCTAGGCAACCTGTTCCAGTGCCTTACTGTTCTTACAGTTATGACGTTTTTCCTGAAATTTAATCTAAATCTGCTCTGCTATAATTTGAACCCATTACCTCCTGTCTTGCCCTCCATGGCAACAGAGAACAAATTTTCTTCATCTTTTTTATGACAGCCTTTCAAGTAGTTGAAGATCTCCATCATGTCCCCCATCAATCTCCTCTTTTCAAATGAAATATACCCAGTTCCTTCAGCCTTTGCTCCTATGCCTTGCATTCCATCCCTTTGATCATCTTTGTCACTCACCTTTGGATCTTTTCGAATTTCTCCACATCCTTTCTATACATTGTTGACCAAAACTGGACACAGTACTCCAGCTGAGGCCTAACCAGCGCTGGATAGAGCAGTACTGTCATCTCCCATGACTTTCATGTTATACCTCTGTTAATTCAACCCAAAATTGCATTTGCTTTTTTTTAGTAACAGAATCCCATTGCTGACTCATGTTGAGGCTGTGCTCCAGCACTACTCCCAGATCCTTCTCAGTAGTGGTGCTGCCAAGGCAATTATCCCCCAGGCAGTTTCACATGAATCAGCTGCAGCTTAGTTCCTACCTCTGTGTGAATGAATGACAGTTCTACTCCCTCTTATGTGGGTCCAAGAATATTCTGATTGCCTGAGGCGGGCCAAAATGACGTGGACAGTGGGGGACACCATTCCCCTCTCATGCCTACTTTACACTAGTATAACTCCATTAACTTAAATGGAGTTATTCCTGACATTCAGCAGCATGAGAGATGAATCAGGCCATAGGCTGGCATGTTGGTTTCTTCCCCTGAAGTTTCTATGGTAGGAAAATATTGTAATACAATTTTGTCAACAGTCAGCTCCTCCACATCACCTTAGCATAGGAATCTGAGAACTTAGAGATGGAAAAGACCTGGTATGTGCAGGAATGCGTTTGAACAAATGTCTGAGTCTGAACATCCCCCTTACTTTTGTGGGGGTTTGTCAAGCTGCACCATGATCTAGAACTAAGGGCATCTGGCCTCATCTCTGCAATGGGACACACAATCACATAACCGAACAAATCAGAACTGGTGCCCTTGAAATTTGGCTGGATGCAGGGTAGATTGTATCAAAACTGAAATCCAAACGGCAGACTCCTCCCACTACTTCATTTCCAAAAGTTACCTGCACCTCCTTAGCTCTGCAAGTCCCAGGCTCTCAGATCTACTTCGTCCTTCACACTCCTTGTACTGACATGTGAAGATGAGACCGGCCAGCTGAGATAATGTTGCTCTGACAACAGTCTGGAGAGAAAGTCTCATTCCTTCAACTTGTGTTACATGTAACATGTACAGTCACTTGTTCATGGTACAATCTGCTGCTTATTAGTCAGTTTGGAGTTTTATTCTGCATTCTGGTCCCTAGGAGCAGCATCAGTGTTGCACATAAGAAACATTGTTATAATGTCTGCAGACTAACATCAGCAAACTACTCTCTATCTCCTTCAGAGTATAATGGCTGGCGGTGAATTACCTTTCTCGCAAAAAAATAGAACACCTTTGGTGTCTGTAAATAGCTAAGGAAGGAAGGAAAATCCAGAATAGTTGCCCCAGATGCACATAGTTATATTATCCATACACTACTGTTGATCCATCTATAAGACCTACCACGTGGTAGATGCACAGGGTGGTTTGGATGGGGTTCTAAGAGAGAAGGAAAGGGCGAGCACCATTTCTTTCTTTGTGTATCCCATCTATGGCCCTGTCATTTGGATTCCTATGTTCTCACTTGCATTCACGTAACCTCACTGCTTTTGTCATTCCTTGGTCCCACAAGTGAATGTTAAAGTGGCCTCTGGCTGGCCTAAGTTACTCTCTGCTTATGCTGTTTCAATGAAATTCACCTCTGTGCAGAAAACTAACACAATAACTATGTACCAGTTATTTGTTCTTAAAACCTATTTTGAAGCCTTCTGGCTCTTGAACCGTAAGGGTGCAGTTGCCTCAAATTTTCATGCTTTTCTCTCCAACTATGAAGGCTAGAAACTTACTTAAAAAAAATAAATCTGAGCGTCTCATGTAATATAATTCCAAACACTGGGGCTTTAAGGAAAAACACTAGAAATCTTAAGAGATTTGATTTTTGTACAATATTGAACTTTGGGATCTGGCCATGCTTTCTTTTTCATTATTTTGTGAAAATGTTTGACAGTATAGGTGTATTTTTATTTTCTTTTGGTGGGAGCATAAAACTGACTAAAACATTTTTGTTTTGTTTTTGGCACCTGAAACTGAAAAAAAATTTGTTGTCAGGTGGCAGTGCGCTTTTAAAATGTTTGGCTTTCAGGGTTTCCATGGAAAACTGACAATCTGGGGTGGAAACAAACTTTTCCATTCAAATTTCCATTTTGTCAATTTTCTGTCAGGGAAAGAGAAGTTTTGATGGAAATCTGTTTTGAGCAACCCTATTGAAAAGCTCCCAGTTTGGTGCACTTTGCACATCTTGAGCCACATTCCGAGGTGATAAGTATCAGGGGGTAGCCGTGTTAGTCTATATCCACAAAAACAACAAGGAGTCTTGCGGTACATCAAAGACTAACAGATTTATTGCATATAAGCTTTCGAGGGTAAAAAAACCTCACTTCTTCAGATTCAGAGGTGATATAAATGGTGATTAGTATAAACTGAATGCCCATAAACTGCTGTAAACTGGTGTTAACTACATGCCCAGGACAAGGCTATAGCACAGTGGTTCCCAACCTTTTCATCTGGCGGGTGCCAGATGAAGGACTGTGGCAGCAGTCGAGCATCTGCTGAAATGCCGCCAATTTCCGCAGCATCTTGGCGGTGATGCCTCTCGATGACATCGCTTGTTGGTTGGTGGCGATGCCTCTCGATGACACGGTTGTCAGCAGCAAGCGTCTTCATCAAGAGGCATCGCTGCCGAAATGCTGCAGAAATTCGGCGGCATTTCGGTGGATGCTCAACCGCCGGCCAGGACGCGGGCGCCATGGCACCCGTGGGCATGGCGTTGGGAACCCCTGCTATAGTAAGAAAAGCAACTAACAAGAATGTTTGAGAAAGTATGAGCTAAAAAGAGAGGCTTACTTTGTCTTACTTACATCTTCTAATGCCCTCATTTTGGTCACTTCTCTTGCTACAGCCACTTCTTTCCCTCCTTATCCATGTGTGAGTTATACAAACATTCTGTTATCTAGCTTACAACACTGTTTATATTGCCTCTGAATGTAGCACCTTTTCTTATCACAGGGCACTACTGGCACCTGCATTTAGGTGGGGATGATTTGGACCTTATTGGATTAACATGTTGGCCCCTCTTATATATGCTACCAAAAAGCAAGAGCGTGAGATGGAGGATTTACAGCAGAGTTGTCTTTAGCAGCTGTTCTCAACCTGAGGGTCGCAGCAGTGACTGTGGGCATAATTCCACTGAAGTCAGTGGAGATACAATCCTTTTCACCAAGCTTGAATTTGATCCGTCCCACTCTTTCTAGTTTTAGTTTCTTGCTAATTACTTTCTGATGTCTCCATTGATATTCGCCTTAAAACAGACAGAACTGCCCTTACCATAACATATTGTGAGTTGGAACAAATCTATTTTATTTTTAAAATAGTATCTTGTTCAGCAAGTGAGTGTCCGACCTTTCTCTGCTTGAATAGTGATCTCTCTCCAGGGCCAGGGCTTGGAGAGTAGAGGAATGCAGTAGATTTGTATATTTCCTGAATAATTTTTATGAGAACCACTTTTTTATAAAATGTCCCAATTGTATTCTGAGGTTATTACTCCTCTGGCTCTCAGCAATGTTATTTATACCTAAGAATATTCCAACAGCACATCATCCCAATTGCTCTTTGCTTTCAGCACTGTATAACTAGGCCATTACTGTCTGGAAAAAATATGATCAAAAATAAAACATTGTCTTCATTCTACTTAAAAATGCATCCTACCCACTGTCTGACTGAAATACGTCCACTATTATAATGTTTTAAAAAACAACCCTGTAATGCTAAACTCGCAGAATTGATCCAATCTTATTAGTAAATAGGTGAAGACAGTAAATGGAAGGTAACATTATAACCACAGTGCAGAACTGATTATCATCGTATACATAAGGATTTATGTATCCTTATGTATACTTCCATGGGAGGAAGTATCAGAATGCCCCATGGCATGCCCATTACCATGCCATCAGTGGTTTTTAGGTCAGTGAGGTTAAATAAAGTTACTTAAACTCAGACCCAAACCAAACCAAGGCAATCTACCTGGAGACAGCAGATATTTTCCTATCGTCTGCTAACATAATGCGCATAATTGGACACAATGCAGTATAAAATCAGGGCCAAATCCTGCTTGCCTTACCCATACAAGTAGTCTCATTAGTGTAAAGCATAATGCATATGCAAAAGGAGAATGCATTAGTAGGCCGCTAATCAGAAGAGCTCCTTCGAGGAGGTAGCAGGTGGCAGATGCCCTGAGGAGATCTTCTGATTAACAGCCTGGCCCACACAACTTCCCCTGACTGGATTAATCTCCCCCAGAATCACTAAGAAAAGTGACTGCAGCTGGGAAGTGGGGCCACCTAGTGGGAAAAGAAATAAAAAGTTAAAGACAAATGTTTGCGATGATTATTTAACTAAAAGTCTCCACTATTCTATTAAGCAGGAGAATCTCAGATTTCAATAGCAAGACAGGGATCCTGAGTTGAATCTCATACCTGTTTTACCCCCAACTGTAAATTCACTGGGCCTTATTCTGTTACATTAAGGCTGTTTCACCTCTGGCCTTAGAATGAGCGGACACAGCCCCTTGAGAATAAGCCTGCCCAGTCACTGTAGAGCCAGCATTGGGGCTTTACTCCAGCTTTGGTCCCAGTCCCTAGTGGTGGGCTCGAATAGAGCATTTTAGTACATTACGACCTTTCTTTGCTTCCTGTGACTCATATGAGACCATGAGAAGCAGAGTGAGAGTCAGCGAGCCCTGACGCTGCTCTAATTTACTCTGCATGCTGGGTGGCCACATTAGCCCCCCTTTCAAGCACAGGAATGGAGTTACTGAGAGCCAGGTCCACTGGCTTTAGTGCAGCCACTCCAGATTTACATTGGTATAAGTGAGAACGGAATCTGCCCCGGGGATATAAACTACATTTTAAGAAACTTTGAAGGGTATAATCTCCTCTTGATGTTAATATGTGTCCCATTAATTCTAAGGGGATTGCACAAAGAGTAGAATGTAACCATTATTTTACTTTCTAAGGAGTATGGATGGATTATACGTTAATCAGGGCATTTGAGGCTCCTACTGTTTCCTACCAAGTGACAGCCAAATCCTGCTTGCCTTACTAATGCAGCCCAACTTTGTGGGATTGAAGTTTTGATTGAGGTTAATAAGACAATCACATGAGTAAAGCTTGGTAGAGTGTGGCAGGGTAGAGGGACTCCAGAGAGGGTGGAGACTCCTTTTTGGATGGATGGAGGTGCTGAATTGGAGGTGCACGCTGATGAAACAGTCAGGGAACGTCAGAGTGGATCAGGGAGAACAGTGGCTGAGTGGAGGCAGTGGACCATGGAGAAAAGGGCACATGCAACAAAATTAAGGTGGGAAAAGCCAGGAAATCAAAGGCTCAGCTGACAATGCACTTCAGGTATCCAGCATGGGCCAGTACAGAAAATGTAAGCGTGAGCTAGAAAAACTGGGTTCTATTCTCATCACTGACCCTTGATCATAATATATTGTGGTAATGCCAGGTTGCCGCAGCTCCATTGTGCTAGGCATTGTACAAACCTATAACAAAAAGACAGTCCCTGTCCCAAAGAACTAAGTATGCATCGAGAGATGGCAAATGGATACCACAGGAGGGGAAAACACATGATAATAGTAAGATGATTATGATAAACAATGGTCACAGTATACCAGCTATCTAACTGTTGCTCTTGGGCGGGTCTGTTAGGGCCAGATCTTCAGCTTCTCTGCATTGCTCTTCTGCAGAGGAAGAGTTACTGGCCATGTACTTGAGTTCAGTAGGCTTAAAATATACATTGAATTGATTATTTAGTGAGTATCATTGAAACAATACTGAACTCATACAATTTCCAATGGGAAAAATTATAGCTGTCTGGCTAGTAGTGAATGATCTTCAATATATTTTTACAGCAAAATGTATCAGGCTTCATAGGCTTCCTTCATACTAATTCCTGGCAACCAGGGAAACATTCTCTTCAAAATCATTCATTAAAAATATTTAAAAAAAAAAATCAATGAATTCACTGATCTAAATACCCAAATAATACAGAGAGATTTCACAAGTGGTTTCCTACAATGTGTGCTGAGTGATAATAGGACTCCAATCTTTAAGTGCTTCATCAATTACCTACTATAGTCAATAGGTTGAATTTCCATCATAAACAGACAGTGCTTTCTCTATGGGGAAGGAGAAAGAAAAAGCTCTAAAATAGATAAACACTCCAGGATGCTGTATATAATCAAATCCTGATGGTTAATGCTGTCAGTGCTCTGTATACTCTTTTGATATTTAAATCTCTCCAGCTTTCCTTTTTGCACCACTTTAATTGGGAAACCATAATATTTGTAAGCTTCCCATTTAAGACTTTACACATTAGATCGACTCCAGATATACTTATGATTAAGGCAAATTCTTGGACCACCATTCAAAGCTCACTGAGGTCTTTAAAATTTCTTTCACGTAACACTTGATGGGAAAAACCAAAGTTTCAGAAAAGATGTATATGGTTGACCTTTAGACCAGTCATCCACACAATCCTGGGCTCTACAGACCAAATAGTATATGTGATATTATCCTTTTATCATTTATTTATATTGCACCACAGTCATGAATGGAGCATTGCAAACATAAAATAATGGAAAGTCCTTTAAGTCTTAGGACCTGATTCTGCTAGGTGATGAGTGCTTCCTATAGATGTGAACTCACTCCATTTCCACTGAAAAACAGCTTAATTCACTACCTGATCTTGCTTCATTCATCCTCTATCTTGTGCACTCAATGAGACAAAGTGCCGTAGGGGGGGACAGAGGTGATCATATTGAAGACTGTATCACAATACAGATGCACAAGAGGTCTGAATTAAGGTTATTTAAGAAATCTTAAATCTTTGCAAATTTAATGCTCTTTTAATGTAGTTTTCATGCAAGTCGTACACAGAGAGAGAGAGAGAGAGAGAGAAATCAAAGTAATGAGTACTTTTGGCTGCTTGAAGTACGATGTCCTGGGTACCCTGGAGGCTATTTAAGGTGGCTGTACTTTGAATAATAAAACATATTACCTAGAGGCATATGATGGGATAAAGTGCTTCGTATCAGAGGTAATATGATAGAAGTTGTGCACTTGTTCGGACATGTAAGCAGTCAGAGATATGTGACATCATCTTCTCGGTTGTGTGCGATGATAATGACATTTTATTCAGGGGCAATGGTGAGAATAAACCATTTGCACCTGCAGATTCTGCACTCCTGCTTTACAGGGTCAGCTGCCTCCAAACCTGTGAATGCCAGTGGTTGCTGCCAGTGTCAGTGAGAGCTCATAAATACTTGTTACCAGAGGAATGACAGATAACCAAGAAAATGTGATTGCCCGGAAGGGCAGAAGTATGGTTGTATCAAAGAGGAGGTGCCACACAGTGACTGATAAGACTGGTTCACAAGGCAAAATGTTATGTTACAAGCAAAGACCATTGCCTGGTCCCATCCACCCTCCCTCCTTACAATCCACTCAACTTCCTCAGGGAAGTTTCCACACTGCAGACCCTTACACATCTCCCTCTCTCCCTCCACAGAAAGACACCTACCTTCACTGATCCTGCCATAGGTGTGCTCCATAACATCCATGGCCCACTCACTCAGCACTGGTGTTTGGTCTGCATGCCCTCTGATGCAGGCTGCCTGCTCTGACAGACACCCACATGTTTAGCATTAGGGGTGATTATTTAACCCTCTTTGCTCCCTCTTTGTGGAAAGCAGGCTGTATTGTTGCATGGCTGGGCACAGTTTAATACATAATGTGGTAAATGATCTGGGTTTTCTTTGTTGTTGTTTTGTTAATTGTGCCCAGTCAACCAACTATGCAGCCCACTATTGACATTAAAGGCTGTTGAAGTTGTCCTTGGCAAAATTCCCTCCTGCAGGAAGGGCTTGCTCCCTTCCATATGGAGTCCCAGCAGAAGGGATTCCCTTAGTGTAAAGGAGGAGGGTGTGGGGCCCAGAGTCACATGGGAACTCTCCTGTGTGCAGATAAGGAGAGTTATGTCAGTGATGTAGAAGTAGATGGGACAATCTGGGCCTATGTGATTGATCTGTGGAAGTGGAAAATGCCAATTTATGAGTGTATCTTAACACTCAGGCAGGAGAAAAAAAAGCCCTAAGATAGAAACAGAACACCGGTTCTGATGGTGTCGCTGGTGTATATATGTGGACACAGGACCTAACCAGGTCAGCCACACCATCACCGGTTCATTCACCTGCACGTCCACCAATGTAATATATGCCATCATATGCAAGCAAGGCCCCTCTGCTATGTACACCGGCCAAACTGGACAGTCTCTACGGAAAAGGATAAATGGACACAAATCAGATATTAGGAATGGCAATATACAAAAACTGTAAAGAGTCACTCAACCTCCCCTGCCACACTATAGCAGACTAAGGTGGCCTTCCTGCAGCAAAAAAACTTCAGGACAAGACTTCAAAGAGAGACGCTGAGCTTCAGTTCATCTGCAAATTTGACACGATCAGCTCAGGACTAAACAAAGACTGTGAATGGCTTGCCAATTAAGAGCCAAGTTTTCTCTCCCTGGTTTTCACACCTCAACTGTAGAACAGGGCCTCATCCCCTCGATTGAACTAACCTCGTTATCTAAGCTTGCTTGCTAGCAATATATAATACTGCCCTGGAAATTCCATACAGCGCTGACGAAGTGGGTATTCACCCACGAAAGCTCATGCTCCAAAACGTCTGCTAGTCTATAAGGTGCCACAGGATTCTCTGCTGCTTTTACAGATCCAGACTAACACGGCTACCCCTCTGATACTTAAGGTTATTGTAGGGGAGGTTGCAGTACTGATACCCTTACTTCTGTGCTGCTGCTGGCGATGGTGCTGCCTTCAGAGCTGGGCAGCTGGAGAGTGGTGGCTGCTGGCCAGGAGCCCAGCTTTGAAGGCAGAGCCACTAGCAGCAGCAGCAGCACAGAAATAAGAGTGGCTTGGTATGGTATTGCCACCCTTCTGTGCTGCTTCTGGTGGGGTGCTGCCTTCAGAACTGGGTGCCTGGCCAACAGCTGCTGCTCTCTGGCCACCCAGCTCTGAAGACAGTTCAGAAAGAAGGGTAGCAATATCATGACACTCTTCAAATAACCTTGCAATCCCAATCCCTTTTGGGTCAGGGTCTCCCAATTTGAGAAACAGTCTCCCCCATGAAATCTGTATAGTATAGGATAAAAGCACACATTAGACCAGATGTTACGGTCTGGGACACATTTTTCATGGCTGTGAATTTGGCAGGACCCTAAGTAGCACACTGCAGTCTTCCAGAAAGAGTATGCTGTGTTTTTTGTCTAACTTCTCTGTGTGCATGCCATGAACATTCATGAATTGCAGTGTACTACTTAGAGTCCTACCAAAATCTCAAGTCAATGGGAGCTGTAGGTAATCTCCTCCTTTGAAAGATAGCCCGCTTATTTTGGTGTTTAAATGTGGATTTAGGTGTCTATTGTTACGCATGCTTGAAAATGTTGCCCTTTCTCAGAATGGTCTGGGCTTAGTTTAAAACATGAGAAGGCTTTTGGGGGATTCTCTCTTTAATTTCTCCGAAGTATTGGTTTGGAAGCTGCAGGGATCTGTAGAACATTGCAGTGATGCTTGAGGGGACAGTTGCGTCTCTAACCTTGGTCACTACTCTTCTTTTCATTATGTAGAATTCCTTTAGGGTTTGTGGAATCCTTGTGTTGGAGCTCTCCTGCTCAGCCAAGCCTAGCTTTTCTTCTGGCACTATATTCTTCAGCAGCATAAATAGTAATGTGCTTGCAGAAAATTCACCATCTTTCATAGAGTATAGGAGTGCTTTGTCCCATTGGATTTCATTACCTTATCTGTCCCACTATTGATTTTGCATTTGCTGCAACTTTCTTTGAGCACTAATGTTTCATCCTATGCTTTCTTTGCAGTGAAGCTGGGCTAAGAACCTCGATTTTTATGTGCATTCTCTCTTTCCTCAAGGAAAGTTCTAACTGGGCCATCATTCTCATTGACGCATCCCTGGTGACTATGTTTGCTCAGCATCGGGGCTGCGTGCTACAGTATATCACATAATACTTCCGGTAAACCCAAAAGATTATCCATAGAAGTCAGAGGTCAGCTCTCTCATAATGGTGTTATAAAACTTTGGAATGTTAGGGTTCTTAATGACTTGGGGACAAATCCAGAATAGTGCTGAGTGATTCCTGCACAGTTCTAAGGGATCTCACCTTCTAGAGTTGAAGGACTTTGAACTTCGTGGTTGGCACTCAGCGCTTTTGCAGCATATGATTGTAAGTGCCTAGTAAATTTTGGCCCATTCTGCGCCTAGTTTAAAAGTATTGGGAGTGATGGTTCACAAGCTTTTCCACTCTGGGACCTACTTTTTCATACCAGAATCCCCCTAACATTGTCTGGGATCTACCTAGAAATTTCCAATCATTTAGCAATAACTACTGTGATGCCCTGGTTAAGAACCCTTCATATACAGGAGTCCATAGGTTAGTGTGGTAGATGGAAGCATAGAATATCAGGGTTGGAAGGGACCTTAGGAGGTCATCTAGTCCAACCCCCTGCTCAAAGCAGGACCAATCCCCACACAGATTTTTACCCCAGTTCCCTAAATGGCCCCCTCAAGGACTGAACTCACAATCCTGGGTTTAGCAGGCCAATGCTCAAACCACTGAGCTATCCCTCTATTTGAATATTTTAATATTCAATATTTTTTTTCTGACTGAAAATATACACAATGTCTTAAAATAAAGGATTATTTACTGTGTGTTGGCCAGCATCTAGCACAATGGGACCTTGATCCTGACTGAGGCCCATAGATGCTATTGTAATATTAACAATGAATAGTAATAGTAAATAGCTTTATTCATAAAATAAAAACCTGTAGGGTAATCTGACAATATTACAGTATCTAAGCCACTTTGGAAACTATGTGATTAATAGAGGAGTTAACCATCTCAGTAGTTTTTGCTGAACATGCTACAGAGTTGACGGACACCTCATTTGAATTCAGGAAAGAGATTCCTGAGATACATAATCTGAAATTTATATAAATGTTAATTTATAATTAGCCTACTGTTGCTCCATTTGTATGGAGTCAAAGGAATACTAATCTGGCAGTTAAAAAATAACTTGCGCCCCAGAGAAGAGATTTTTGATGATAAATATATATGCACTGCCTGTGCTTAGCTGATGTGTTTATCATGTATATATTTGGGTGGTAAAAACACCCATACCAATAATGCTTTAATGGAATATACTGTATATATTTTGTCATGAACTTAATTAGATTTAAAGGAGGACAATACACAAAGTCTATATAGTTGGTAAGTCTTAATCATTAGCATACTGCTATAATGAATTAAACTGTCAGAGATTGGGACAAGATAGGCAATGCTTGTGAGAAGCTTAATGAGTTATGTATTACATCAAATCTGGCCCAGTTGGCTATATTCCTTTGGATCCGTTCCTTTTTGGTACACTAAACCTATATTTCAAATATGTCCCTGCGGTAACTCAATTGTCTTCTGCAGTGTTATACCAGTGATGTTAGCCTCATTTATCTTAAAATTAATGTGACTTATATTTACTATTTTCCCATGCTAGTTTTTCTAGTTTTCTAGACTTTCTGAGTCTCTTCGAAGAGTTTGCATCTGGGGATTATTTTTTGACCAGAGAATACCAATGTTTTATTTAAATTCTAAACAAACACATCTTTTCAGCCCATATAAGCCCAAATCTCCAAGCTTCTGAGCATGTCCTTGAAGGCGCTGAGCACTCTCAGTTAAAGAATGGACATAATGGATCAGACCAATGGTCCATGTAGCCCAATATCCTGTCTTCCAACAGTGGCCAGTGCCAGATGGTTCAGGGGGAATGAACACAACAGGGCAATTTATTGTGTGATCCATCCCCTGTCATCCAGTGCCAAGTTCTATCAGTCACAGATTTAGGGACATCCAGAGCATAGGGTTGCATCCCTGACCATCTTGGCTAATAATGGACCTATCCTCCATGAACTTATCTAATTCTTTTTTGAACTCAATTATACTTCTGGCCTTCATACGCTCCCTTGGCAATGAGTTTCACAGGTTGACTGTACATTGTGTGGAGATGTACTTCCTTATGTTTGTTTTATACATTTAATTGCCCTGCCAATTTTGTGGCATGTTACGTAGGCCACCTCACTGCCACGACCATAGTTTGAAAAGCCATGGCCTGACATGAGTAATTGACGCATGGAGGGAGGCCTCAGTTTTTGGAAGATAGAATTAGGGAAGTCATTCAGTCAGGTTTATTGCTCTTTCGGCACAACTGTAGTGCCCTGGCTTCGTGGTTGCAGGTACATTAACATATGAGTGACCAGTGGCAAGGAGTGACTCACTCAGCAGTGGGAATTTTTGTTGTTTCCTCGGCCTTTGGTTCAGCCTCAGGTTTTCACCAGGCCCAGTGGTCTAGGTGCTCTCTATCTTACACTAATATCTCTTTTTTGAGATGGGGTGAGGAGAATTGCATGCTGTATTCAAGTATTCAGTTCCCAGTGGTTGCAATTAATGGAAAATAACAGAATTTAGCACATCACAGGAGGCACTTGGAAGGTTCTGGGCCTAGTCCTGGACCGGCTAAAGACAATGGAAGAACTCTTATTGACTTTTGGGTCTGCAAGCCTGGGTCCTATATGTTCACGGAGTCCCAGTGAATAATTCAGAGTACTAAGTGAAAAAGTCTAGATCCTCAACTACTGTTAGTTCATGTAGCTCAATTGTCTTGAATGCAATAGGTCTATGCTGATTTATACCAACTGAAGATCTGGCCCAGAGTTTAGAACTGAATTATTGTGCCCAATGTGCACAGGAGAAACCACTAGAAAGACAACCTTTGCTGACTGTGACCAAACAGATGCTATATATATTTCCTGTTTTAACTAGAGTGAAAAACGGCGGTCCTCTCAGATACTACTCTTTGGTACCTGCTGGGAAATACTGACTTTTTAGATGGGAGCTACTATATTTCCTTACTGTCTCAGAGTCATTGCTGAGCTTTAGGCTATTTAGTATATATCTTGTTCTCTAGATCTTATTTCATCCTTTGAAATATATGTTGAGCCTAGATTTTCTTTGGATGGCTTTTGGGGATAACAAAAGGAAACTGTAACACATTATGGCTTCTTTTTCTAAGCCCTATTGAGTGACATAAGTGTATGATGGTATGATTTTCCTGCTAAACCCCTACATGAAATCTAGGTAGGAATTTAGCCATCAGAACAATAATGTGATGGAATGCTTTGGAAGTACAATTGATAGACAGGGTTTGAGTGAACAGTTATAGGTAAAAATCAAATTTGGAGAATTGGATAAAGTGTACTGTGCACTTTAAAGCAGGTACACTGCCTATTTCCAAAAGGTATGTTCCTACTTCCATGTACATCCAAATCTCTCATTGAAGTCAGTGGTAGATTTTGATGTGCAAATAATGCAGGATTAGGTCCAAAATAGTGTCTGTTGACAGAATAATGTTCACAACAAGAATTTGTTTCCATTTACTCACTAAAGATGAATTTTGAGAATATAAGTGGGACTTAAGCGTTGCATAGACCTTGTCATAGCATTCTATAGAGGGGTGAATTTTATCCTCCCGATGAAATCCTGCTTATATACATAGCTCAACTAAGCAATGTGATCAGAGTTGTGTTAGTGCTGGTGAGTGCTGAAATCCTCATTCCTAATGTGTAGTCTTGGATGCACACCTAGTATAGAGTAATGGAAGTGAATTATCTCATAGTGTGCACGTATGGGCTAACCTGAAGTATGCTGTGAGTTATTATCTCCCCATTGCCTTTAAATACCTGTTAAGAGAACAAGGTGAGTTGGTTTGTTGCAATTTGTGCTAGTCCTATACTTCAGCTGTCTCCTTAATTAGTCCTCCTGTGTGGCTGAGACTCCTCACAGGGCATAATGCCACAGCTGAGCCCTAAAATTATAATATAGCAATTAACCTTGCACATTCCCGCATGAATGACTGGCATTACCTTGCAGAATGTAAGCATTTGAATTTGGCAGACAAGTGGCTATTGTTTTAATTAGTGAAGCTTGTGCTTTCCAGAAGGGATGGCCCATTCATCTTTGCAGCCCCTTGAGGTAGTCCAGCCCGGGTAGAGCACAGCAGTGGTGAGCAGTGAGAGAGAGAAAGAGAGAAGTGACTCAGCTCACTCATTTTTATGGGACTCCATTCTTAATTTCATCCTGTAGTCTAAGGATTCACAATCTTATGGAAAAAACTATTAAAGATGGAATTAATGTTTCAAAAGTGAGGCTTTTATTTATACATTTCAGGTCTTCATGGATGGCATGAATAGGTGCAGCCTTCTGGATATTCACTCTGAACGCTATAAGCCCCACAGGTCTCAGCACAGATAATTTATGGCTCTGTTTTTGTTGTTGAAAGCCGCATTTTCCTTTTTTCTCTAGCATATTGTGGTAAGCTATTTCAGACTCGCCCAATCTGATATTCAGTGTTACACTGGCATTGTTCACCCCTTGAGTAAATCTCCTCCCAATCCTTCAGCACAGTGGCAGTCAGCTTTCCACTGTGTGAGAGGCACTTCAGAACTGAGCAGAGATGCAGAAAGCCACTAAAGAATTAGGCACATTAAGAATTCATGAAGTCAAGCAACAAAGTTTACCATCCAGTCGCAGTTAATGCTTTTATCAAAAACAGATAAAGGGAGCTTCCAACATGACCATATTGTGTGGGGCTCAGTGATAGATCCTGGCGGTTGAAGCCTGTCACCAGATTCAGGAAATTTGCTTCTGTCAATGTCGCTGCCACCTACATTTGTCTCTGTCTGTGAGATTGTTTTGTCTTTGGGTCTTTATTTTAAATGGACTTTCTTCCTCAATGAAAAACAGACTCACTGGAATTAGGATATTGTGCACTATCTTACTAAAACTCAAGAAGATGGTTGAATGCCGGGCAATGAACCGTAAATTGTTCCACAACCACAAGCTGACTGTATCTGCTTCAGAGGAATATAGATCTGTCCCTTTTTCATTTGTCTTGATGACATTCAATAATTTTCTTGTTCTATCAGCTTCCTTGGGATTATGTGTGAAACTCTGTTTTATTGCATCTGTAAGAGGACAAGAAAGGGTGTGAGCTTGTGAATTCATTGTTAAACATAATACTGAGTTTCAAATGCTCCTCTCATTTGCATCTACAACTCTTGCATCCATACCTTCTTCTCTGCTGCTCAACCCATTTCCTTTATGCCACTCTTCTCTCAAAATCTGGATCCCTCCTAAACATTGTCTTCTACCAAACTGCCCACAAGAAGCAAGTTAATAATAAAATACGAAAGAAAGAAGTTGATAGAATTATACAAGCCTAAACTGAGAAACCATGTGCTCTTATTAATGTCTCTCATGTTCTAGTCCACACTTTCCAGTCATTGTTTCTACTACCTTCACCTTCAATAGATTACCTATTAAATGTAACTGTAAACTTGGATGCTATAAAAATAAAAACCAATCATCTGCTTAGAAGCAATATTGTAACACTTGATCACTCTGCTGTAGTTCATTTAAATGAAAATCCTCCCTTTTAAAATTAGATAGATAATTTGATGAGTAAAATTAAAAGTTCAAATTCTTAGCTACAGCAACAGGTTTGCATATACATGTACATGTTTGTGTGTATGTGCACTGAAGATATGCCACAGGTTCCCTTGCACCAATGCAAGTTCCTTTTAATTTTACAGCAGTCCATTGATATCCAGATGGGTTTCAAAATCCACGAGGTAAAACAAAGTACTCTTTCAATCCAACAGATACAGTTGGAGTTAGGTCCCTGAGCAGGCCAAGCTTTTTCATTAAGGCAGGCAGGCAGGCAGGCAGCCCAGCCAGCCAGTCAACCCACCCACCATCCCACAGAACTTCCAGCACTTTTTATCTTGTCTGCTGAGCCCTCACTGTGTGTGGACGGCTCCTGGCCCTTCTAGCTGCTGGAGGACCAATTCTTGTTGGTTCCACCAGCAGCTCATTCTGGGTGGACTCTCTGAGCAGCTCTTGGAGGTCTGCAATCACTCCTTACCCATCCCCAGCCAAAAAAGAATGACATCTTCTTAGGGCAGGATGGGCCAAGATGGCAGGGCCTCCAGCAGGGAGCATCAAAAGCCTGGTACATCCTGTCACAGGGCACCATCTAAACATCAGGTTTTTTTAGTGCAGCTGAGAGCAGAATTTGGTCAGTGAGTTTGATTTTTGTTCTCTCCTAAGCAGCACTGATGAATTTAGAAGTGAACTTCATCCAGCTTTCCTAACCAGAGACAATCATTTGCAGCACAAGGCAGTTTGCATAGAGGAAGAAGGTTAAATATAAGCCTTTACAGCATCAAAATGCCTGCTCTGTAGAGGGCCCTCAACCAAGATGAAGATTCATGCATAGGACAAAGTAAGCCACTAGTAGTAGGGGAAGAACTATAGGCAGAGTCAGGTTGACAAGTAAACTATATGCCCCATTTCCCTTGGAACCCAGTGAGGAATCTATAATGAAACTATATTAAATTTTATGCATTCCCTTTCTATATCATGGACCTCCAGCCCCACCTGAGCCTGTTAGAATGAGCTGTATCTGAACCATAATGATACAGAGTTAGAGGAGAACCCTAGGGCTGGGAGACAGTACAGAGGCATCTAGCATTCACAGGGATTGCTGGTGGGTCTGGACACGTCTCCCTTCCTCGCTGGGCAGCATCCTCATATCTCCTCCCTCACCCTGCAATAACAATTTATTTATGGAAAGATTTAATGTAATATCTATTTAAGTTATTCAATTTAAGGGTGGAAATCATACAAGAGGACCCTCACTATGTTTCCTGCTCCATGGGCTTTCTCACAGAGGGGAATGATCTGTGCCTACACAGCTCTCCAGGAAGCGGCAAGCAAATGCACAAGAGTTTGGGGATGAAGAGTGTAACACAATGTATATTTTAAAAAAATCAAATAATGAGATCTCAAAGTGTGCACACTCAGTGTATACATATGCATAAGCAATTTTCATAATTAAAGCCAGCCTACATTGGCATGTTATGGATCGTTCTGTACATGGATTCCTTTGGTAGCTTGTTCCATGTTCAAGCTTGGAGACCTCTTAAATTGGCAGGACACTCTGTCCACTTAATTCTAATTTGCTATAGAGCTGTAATCCATTGACAAACTTGTGAGACAAATCCCCCTCTGTGCTTACTCACTGAGATCTGAGTTGTTACAGCCCTTAACTATAGGATATTGGTTCTGTAGATACTTGTGTTTAGCTTTGGAGGTCCCAGGTTCAGTTCCCACTGTGTTGGTCAAGATAGCATCCATCACACATCTATCCTCTCTGCATCAAGAGGAGAATAAAGTTAAGCATGGGTTTGAGTTCTTTGCTGACTGAGACCTTTAAAGAATTGAGTCTTATTGGACCCAGATGCCATGCTGTGTATCTGTCTCTATTCAGATACACCATATAACAGGACTCACTTTACTTTGTCTACATTAAATGAAATGCAGACCTCTCTTAGCTGAAAAGTGGTTTCTCTGTAAGAGCCTGATCTTGTAAAGCATTGAGCATTTCCTGGGAGGTGATGACTGTTCTTGAACTCAGGTGCTCAGGATCTTTCAGGACTGGGTCCTAACATTGCACAGCAACAGTGCACAGGAGTAGTTTTAGAACAGGAAAAGATTAATTTTATTATTTACAAGATAGCTAATTTGTATTAGGTCCTATGGACTAAGTCCTTAATATGATATCCACTTATAACTGCAGTAGAAATGTAGATAATTTGGCCAGAATGTTAGGGATATACTCTTGTTACAAGGGCCATGACATCTTTAAACCTGCCTGAAGACAGCAATCCTCTGTAATAATTATTCACTTCATCACCATCCTAATATTGCTCACTAATGTAATATAAGAAGATTGGAATTTTGTAAAGTTTCACTTAACAGCTTGATTATATGATTACATGTTTCCTATATCTTATGTAAAAGGTGGCACCAGGACAGCCTGTCATAAACAGATAGCTAAGGGTTAATGTTTCTTTGACCTATAAAGGGTTAACAAAGGGAACCAAACACCTGACTAGAGGACCAATCAGGAAACAAGATTTTTCAAATCTCAAGGGAGGGAAGTTTTGGGTGTGTGTTCTTTGTCTCGTCTCTGTTGCTCTCTAGTCTCTGAGGGGATCACGCTATCTCCAGGCTTTCTAATCTTCTGTTTCCAAGTTGTAAGTACAAAGGTAGAAAGACAATAGGCTTATATTATTTTTTTTGTATTTACATGTGTGTAGTTTGCTGGAATGTTTTAAATTGTATTTCTTTTTGGATAAGGCTGTTTATTCATTTTTCTTTTAAGCCATTAACCCTGTATATTGTCACCTTGATACAGAGACCACTTTTATGTCTTTTTCTTTCTTTTTATATAAAGCTTTCTTTTTAAGACCTGTTTGATTTTTTTTCTCTGGTTAAGGCTAAGGAACGATGGGAGGGGGAAATCTCTTTGTGTTAGAGTTACTAAGCTTGAATTTGTATAGCCTCTGGGTGAGGGGGGAGAGACACTTGATCTCTCGGTGTTTGTGTTTCAAGGAATTGAAGCAGGGTAATCTCCTAGAGTACCCAGGGGGGGAAGATCTGGGAGGAGGTAAAGAGGGGGAAGGGAAGTGGGTTATTTCCCTTTGTTGTGAGACTCAGGGCATCTGAGTCTTGGGGTCCCCCAGGGAAGGTTTTGGGGAGACCAGAGTGAGCCAGGCACTGGAATTCCTGGCTAGTGGCAGCGCTATCAGATCTAAGCTGATAATTAAACTTGGAGGTTTCATGCTAGCATCTCATTTTCTGAACTCTAAGGTTCAGATCTGAGTAGGAAAGCTATGACACAGCCCTCCATTATAGCATGCGAGCAATGAGTCAATATTAGAGCTGATTGAAACATGGAAGTTTCATTCCATTGGAAACCCTGATGTTTTGACATTTGTTTTCAGCCTGAATCAGAACAAAAAGTCAAAATGTCAAAACTTTTCACACACTGAAAAGTCCTCATAGTTTTTGTTTCAGAAAGGTTTAAAAGTTTCATGTCAACATTTTGGATCAAAACAAAAGTTTTGACATTCCTTTGAAATGAAACATTTTGGTTTGTTTACCCAAAATGAAAGGTTCATTTCTAGTGGGCATTAATCTCTGTGTCTGACTGCACTGTTGTAGTATGTCAGAGGAACAGTAGTTCTGGGCGCCTCATACTCCCATTCTCCCCAGGGGCCCAGCTCCCCTGCTGGACAATATTTCCCAGAATGCACTAGGGTCTCTGCTGGTACTTGTATTGGTTTCCATAACTCGCTAACTTATGTTGGCTACAACAGACTCCAGCTCTGTCCTTTCCAGCCCCAGTCATTTTGACGTGCCTTTGGCTGGGGACCAGGAGATACTAGCACAAAGATAGCTACATTGGCCTTATGCCAGACTAGGAGCCCTCTCCCTGGGGAAATAATCATCTGTCCTTTTAGGGTGATTTAAGATGCCTTTGCACTAATGGATCTTTTCAGGGTTCAAACCATCAGCTCTGTTGGTAAAATGTAGAAACAGTTGACCAGATCCTTCAATATTCTTCAGTATTTACTGATTCACCATAATTTCCCCCCTTCCAAAGGTTTTTATACCAAAAAACAAATCATGAATTGTACCTGAAATAGACTGGCTAGGCATGATTAACCTGTGTCTTGTAAGAAGGGAAAGTACTGTAAGTTTTGGGTTGTTTTCAGAGCACAGACAGCACACTATGAGATAACTTTGAGCTGGCAGGGAATTTGGGGATATTGGCATACACATAAATCCACTGAGCATCCCATTCTGCGTCTGGGATTCCCATGACTAGAACTGCCAGAACACAGAGTTTTTGAAACTGGAGCAGGAAAACAAACTAAAAATTGACATGTTGCCAGCTGCTGAGTTTATTCAGTGTGGAATTGGCACTAGAAAACAGGGTCCTTCAGGTCATGTCTATCATTCACCTGCCTGAAGGAAATAATCCTTAGTAAAAACTATCTCAAACTTTCTTTTTATGAACACTGCACTGATACTGTTGTCAACAAATGATATATATTTGTTGTGATATATATATATATAGTGATACTATATATGCTGTTGGATATAATTTCTAATATCAAGAGATTGTAATTGTGTTAATGTATCTATTAACAGAGTGCTTACAGTATGCCATTTGCATATACAACTGATCAGATCTAAATAAAAAAAGTTCTGGTTGACACCTTGATTCACTGCTGTATTACTCATTTTTATTAGAGAGACAAGGTAGTTGAGGTAATATCTTGTATTGGACCAACGTCTATTGATGGAAGGGACCAGTTTTCGACCTTCAGAGAACTTCTTCGGATCTGGACAATGTGCCCAGTGGTCTAATCTAAATCCAAGGTAGGAGAGATCGTTAAGCGCAAGGGGCTCACCCATGCTGTAGGAGACCACTTAAAATGAAGTTGGCAATTAAGGGTTAGCAGGCAGTAGGGGGTGTTACAAATTATTGTAATGAGCCATAAACCCTATATTCCTGTTATGTCTGTGTTTTTTAGTAATCCAGCAGAGTGATGAATTTAAGTTCCCAGGCTTATCTTTTGAATTTTTTTGTGCAAGTTTCCTTTAAGGACAAGGACTGTGAGGTCAGACATGGAGTGATCACTTTGTGAAAAGTGTACACCCAGCAGTGTTGTGATTGTCTGGTTTCACCCACATAGTTGTCATTGGGAACTTTGATGCACTGGATGAGGTACACCACCTGTTATAGGTATGTGTAGGACCCAGGTGATCTTGAAAAGTGTGTTGTGGGCAGTATTGCTCATCCTAGCTGCTCTGAGCAGGTGTGTCCTGGTCTGTGGGGCCCTTGCTTCTGATGATGATCTTGGTGAGACAGGGGAATTGTCTGAAGGCCAGAAATAAGGGGTTGGGAAATATTTCTTTCAGGATGCAGTCCCTATCAAATCTGAGTTGTAACTGTTAGGTGATTAGTGAAGGTGGTTTTAAGTGTGTTTAGGTGTGTATCCCAGACAAACAGCATGCAACTCTTTATGTTAAGAGTGCTGTATGTGTGTGTCAATATAAGATAAGATGTTGGCTGTGAAACATCACCTATTGATTTCAACAGCTACACCTAACATATATTTATGATTTTCAGTTCAAATCAATAAAACCTCCCCAAAACAACTAGCAAGGGGGTATTTATAGACACACCTGGACAACACATGACATTTACTATTTGTGGAGTACTAAAAATTGTTTGCAGAAGAGGCTGGCAGGCAGTGCCTCTCACTGGAGTTGATTCAAAGCAGCCCAAATCTTCCAAAGGGACAGGGTTTTTTTTTTTAATATAAATCAAGGTGGCTAATGTTTCAAGCACCCACACAAATACTTTGTATGCTTTAAAAGTGATTCTGAGTATTTATCTTAAAGTAAACACCAAAAAAATGGAAAGACATAGAGAAGAGACCAATTACACTAGCTAATGCTGCAGGTGCTCAGCACTTTTGAAATTGGGTCCATTCCTTTAGATACCTAAATAAGGATTTGGTGCTTAAGTTTAGGCACCAGAGTTTGAATTTTCTGTCCACTAATGATATGCTTTGGACCAAACTATTTCACAGCCCTCCTCCATTTTTTATATAGGGCCAGTTCTGGGCCTTTATGAAGTCATGGGGGCCTCAATTAGTCAATAAACAAACATTTTTTATGGAATTAAATATTGATTTATATTTCTAACAAAAAATCATCTATCCGAGGCTCTAGGTTCATGAAAATTCACACCATAAACAAATATACTGATCAGTTCCAGTTAGCCCAATATCAGTAATGAATGTTCCTCACCCCATTCCCTTGGAGCAAACAAGCATTTAATATAGCGTACAGAAGGTCACCAAACTCTACTGCGTCAGTGGGTGCCATCTTTTCTTAAAGTCTTGATCAGGCTTTCTTGATCAATTACTGTATATTAGCAACTATTCCAGTCTGAGTTTCATTTATGTCTCTCTTCACTCCGTGAGACTAGCTTCTCCTTTGCAGTTTATGACGTCACTGGAATATTTCTGAAAGTTCCTCGTTGTTACAGTGGTATGCTCAGAAGCGCTATAGCTAAGACTAAATTTATTTTTCTATGTATATTTCTTAAAATTTCTGTTCCAATTCTAGTAATGGTGAAAGATATTGCCTGAATGCAGTTCAACAAAATACCATCCACAGGATGGTGAAAAGATATTGCCTGAATGCAGTTGAACAAAATACCATCCACAGGATGGTTCGTGTAAGGGGATGGATCACTTGATGATTACGTGTTCTGTTCATTCCTTCTGAAGCACCTGGCATTGGCCACTGTGGAAGCAGAGCTGTAACAAGGAATTTTTGCGCCTGAGGCAAGGGCTGGCTTCAGGCTCTTCGGCAGCAATTCGACGACGGGTCCCTGAGTCCCTGTCAGAGGGAAGGACCTGTCGCCAAATTGCCGCCGGCTCTTCATGCATTCTTCGATGGCAATTCAGCGGTGGGTCCCTGAGTCCCTCACGGCAGCAATTTGGCGGCAGGTCCTTCCCTCCGAGAGGGACTCAGGGACCCGCCGCCGAATTGCCGCCAAAGAAGTGGCAGTGTTAGAGCTGCCGCCGAAGCGCCGCTGGTCGTGGTAGAGCTGTGCCTGTCCACTTTGCATGCCTGAGGCAAGTGCCTCACTCGCCTCGCCCTTGTTACGGCACTGGTGGGAATACAAGATACTGGGCTGGAGGCACCTTTGCTCTGACCCAGTATGGCCGTTCTTATATTCTTATGTACTGGCAACGGGCCACAGAAATATGCAGACATTAAGGACCCCAGAGACTTCTTAAAGTGAAAAAAGAATGTGCATGTTAGCAAACTGCTAAAGTCAGAAAACCTACAGAGTGTTGTACTTGTTTTTGATGTGAAAAAGCACTAAACATTCTCAGTGTAAATTCTTTCTCTGTGGTTTATGATAGTGGATTGGGACCTGTTCCCACTGAAATCACTGGGAGTTCTGTCATTGACTTCAACTGGAGTAATAGGACCAGTCTAAGGGTCTGTTGTAGGTCAATAAAGAATAGTTTAGTTAAGTGCATGAGAGGATTTTTACAAAGTAGCAAAGCATAAAGCACATGCAGATTGGAAGCGGAGAATATATAAAACAAGCATTTCTAGACTTTGCTCTTTGCAGACTACCATTTTTCTATATCTGTCAACTATTCTTTCCATTTTTCTACTTCTATGGCTATAACATTAACTGTCCATAGCAGAGCATCAGTATTCATTTCTTATGTACCTTAATTAATCACCTTTTTGCTTCCTACTAATGGTTCTCATGTATTTAATTCTGAAATGTTTAATCCTTTTTATGAGCCTTCAGGGATATTTGATTTTCCATATCAGCAGACCAGTTTCTGAGTTTTACTCATGTCAGTATTTTTCCAACTATGGCAGTTGTCACTGCTACAATTACTACTTGATATTATATATCTATATATCCAAATAATTAGTTTTAGTTATTTCTTTCTCAAATTTATGCAGCTGCTTTTCTGCTTCATTGTTTCTTCACAGTTATCCAGAGGATTGGATTTTAAGCTGTCTCTGGGTTTCAGTATTATTGAATTCCATGCCTGTCTTTTTTCTTAAGTGAACATCAATGTCCCAGATACACAGACAACCTGTTTCTAATTTTTTTCTTTTTTTTTTTTTACAGCCTTGATAACTGTCTCCATTTTATTGTTTGGGAGGGTTGATTGTTTTCCATTACTTCAGCTACTAAATGTCATATCTTAGGCCTCAAAACAGCTTTTACAGGCCTAAAACCTTTTGTTTTATTTTGTGTATCTTCTTTGGCATCATTACTTTTACTGCTATCTATATAGCGCCATAGAGATGCACAGTACTTTGAACATGGGAAATTTAAGTCATCACCTTGGAGAGCTTGCAGCCTAAAGGCAACAAAAAAGGACAGAAGATAAAATGTGACAAGTGGATATTTTAGTTGGTAGGCAGCGACACTGACATCTGAGAAATCAGGCTCAATTTGAATTAATTTTGGATAGATGCCCCTGAAATCCATGTGCTTTTCTGCAGCTTATTTGAACTCCCCAGATATCTTGAACTGATGACATAAGATGGGACTTTCATGAGAGAGTTCCATTATTCTCTGTTAGGTTGAAAACACTGAAAGAACAAGATGTAAAGAAACTCAGCAAAGATCATCCCTATTGATGAGACTGACATCCTGTTTCCATTAACTAATTTCTTAATCTCTCTGATGTGTCAGCCAGCAAAGATGCCAATCATAATTATTGAGGTTTTGACATAGGAACACAGAGTATATATAGGAATGGCCGTACTGAATCAGACCTGAGGACCAGCTAGTTCAGTATCCTGTCTCCAATAGTGGACAATACCAGCTTCTGCAGAAGAAAGTGTGAGAAAACACTGCAGTAGGGGATGTTGATTTTGGTTACAGGATAACCAGCTGGCAGAGAAAGTTTCTAACATTAGGATATTAAAGGGAGGTTGGTTTATGCTGACAAATGAAGGTCTATTATCCCTTCCAAAACTATGCAGTCTTATTTTTAAATATTTACTGTTATAACTCTGCATATTCTTATTATCCATATAAATATCTAATCCTTTTTTAGAATCTTGTTAAGCTCTTGGCCTCAGTGGTATTTTGTGGCAATAAATTCCACAGGCTATTTTGCGTCCCCTGCTGGAAATTGAACTGAAAGCATAAGCTGAGTCCAAAAAAAGCCACCGAATATCCATCACATGATAATCCTTCTGAGTGAAATTTTTGTTCTAATAGTGTTCTGATAAAATTTGGCCCTTTTTAATATCAATATTTTCATGGAAATATTTAGATTTTCTTGAAAATTTCTGTTTTTTAATTTCAAAAATAAGTTTCATTATTTATTGTTGTGTATCATTTTTTCAGTTTTTTGCAGGTTAAATTTTGTTAGGCAACGTAGTCACATGGTGGGATTCTTCCAAATGAAAATGCTTTATTTTAGAAAATTATGATTCTAAAAAAGAAACTAGCAAAATTGAGAAAAATATTAGGTGAAAATTTGGTAAAATGACAAATCAGTTTATTTTGAAAACTAGACAAAACTCTTGTGGATTTTTTGTGTTATATTTTTTAACCAACTCTACACTGTAACAACTTTAAACCTTTCAACTCTTTCATCCTATTAGACGAGATCATGAGACATCATGGCCTCAAATGCCACCTCTCTGAATGCACGCAATGCTACATATCATTCACATTAAATGCGTACAGAGCTAGCTCTGTGTCTACATGAAAAGCAACTAGTTGAAATAAACTAAGACAAAAGTGATGCTAGTCAGGAGATGAGAATATAGCAAAGGACTTACAAAATTCACAGTATTACCCTCAGTCAAGGGGCTCTGCTCTCTGATATCAAGAGAGTTCTCAGCCTTGTAGTCCCCCATTGCTGTGCTGGACTCCCAGATATTTGCTTTAATGTATGACTGGCCAAGAGGCTTCACCATGGCTACACTGAATAGTGGTGTCCTCTAGGGATACAAGAAAAGGATGACAGACTGAAAACTCCAGCAGGATCAAAATGTGGCAGTCCACCTGCTAAGCAACAAAGGATGACATGAACATGTCATATTAGTGCTTTGAACTCTACAGTGGCTTCATACTGATTTGTGAATTAAATTCAAGATTCCAGTCCTAACCTCTTAAGCCTTTAAGAGGCTCTATTATCTGAACTACAATTTGCACACTGCAGCATATTAAAAACAATCAGGAATTAATTCTGTTTCACTATAAATGCAGCAGAGATGGACATAAACCACAATATTCATAGCCATATCTAAATGTTGAGGAATTTCAGAGCTGGGGTCAGCAGCAAAGTTTGGATGGAAATTTAATTGTCCACACAGTTTGGGAGTGTGTGGATGTAGGGTTTCCAATTTGAGACTCATCTAAAAAACTGGACATTCACTATATTAGAATTCGGAATAAGTGGGCTCCACTACATTTTAAATAGAGCATAGTTTTAATAATGTATGTGAAATAATAATGTACATTTTTCTGTATCAATCATACTTTCTATTTATTTTATCAGTCATAGACATAAAAAATTCCTTTAATCACTACTGATCATTCTGACTAAGAGAGAACAAAATCAAGTATGAGAATTTTCCAACTAGCTTACTTATATAGATGTACGTATTATACAAAATATATCATATATATATACTAATTTTTATTGTATTATATTTAAAGTAGGGCTATCAAGCAATTAAAAAAATTAATCGCAATTAATTGCACTGTTCAACAATAATAGAATACTATTTATTTAAATATTTTAGGATGTTTTCTACATTTTCAAATATATTGATTTCAATTACAACACACAACATGAAGTGTACAGTCCTCACTTTTTGTTTATTTTTTAGGACACGTATTTGCTCTGTAAAACGAAAATTATATTTTTCAATTCACCTAATTCAAGTACTATAGTGCAATCTCTTTATCATGAAAGTTTAACTTAAAAATGTCAAATTTTAGGGCCCTCAAGACCACTCAGTCCTACTTCTTGTTCAGCCAATTGCTCAGACAAACAGGTTTGTTTATATTTGCAGGAGACAATGCTGCCCGCTTCTTGTTTACAATGTCACCTGTCACCTGTCATGGGCATTCTCATGGCACTGTTGTAACTGGTGTTGCAAGATATTTATGTGCCAGATGTGCTAAAGATTCATATATCCCTTCATGCTTCAACCACCATTCCAGGAGACATGTCCATGATGATGAAGTGTTCTGATTGATAACAATCCAAAGCAGTGCAGACTGACACATGTTCATTTTCATTATCTGAATCAGATGCCACTAGCAGACAGTTGATTTTCTTTTTTGAGGGTTCAGGTTCTGCAGTTTCTTCATTGGAGTGTTGCTCTTTGATGACTTCTGAAATCATGTTCCACACCTCGTCCCTCTCAGATTTTGGACGGCACTCAGATTCTTAAACCTTGGGTCGAATACTGTAGCTATCTTTAGAAATCTTGCATTGGTACCTTTTTGAATTTTGTCATATCTGTAGTGAAAGTTTTCTTAAAATGAACAACATGTGCTGGATCATCATCCGAGACTGCTATAACATGAAATATAGGGCAGAAAGCAAGTAAAATAGAGCAGGGGACATATAATTCTCCCCAAGGAGTTCAGTCACAAATGTAATTAACGCATTATTTTTTTAACAAACATCATCAATGTGGAAGCATGTCCTCTGGAATGGGGGCCGAAGCATAAAGGGGCATACCAATGTTCTCAGTGGTGGCAGATGACTGAACAAGGAGCAATGGTCTCAAGTAGCAGTGGGGGAGGTCTAGGTGGGATATAAAGAAAAACTATTTCACTACGAGGGTAGTGAAGCACTGGAATAGGTTACTTAGGGAGGTGGTGGAATCTCCATCCTTAGAGGTTTTTAAGGCCTGACTTGACAAAGCCCTGGCTGGGATGATTTAGTAGGTGTTGATCCTGCTTTGAGGAGGGCGTTGGACTACATGACCTCCTGAAGTCTCTTCCAACCCTGATATTCTATGGTTCTATGATTCTATGAATACTGGCTCTAAAGTTCCATTCAAATGCCTATTCTCATTTTCTGGTGACATTGTAAATAAGAAGAGGGCAGCATTATCTTCTGTAAATGTAAACAAACTTGTCTGTCTGAGCGACTGGCTGAACAAGAAGTAGGACTGAGTGGATTTGTAGGCTCTGAAGTTTTACGCTGTTTTGGTTTTGAGTGCAGTTATATAACAAAAAAAATCTACATTGTAAATTGTGCTTTCACGACAAAAAGATTACGTTATAGTACCTGTATGAGGTGAATTGAAAAATGCTATTTCTTTTTAAAATCATTTTTACAGTTCAAATATTTGTAATAAAAATAATATACACTTTGATTTTAATTACAACATCTAATACAATATATATGAAAATGTAGAAAAATATCCAAAATATTTGATACATTTCAATTGGTATTCTATTGATTAACAGTGCAATTAAAACTGTGATTAATATTTTTAATCATGATTAATTTTTTTCAGTTATTTGCATGAATTAACTGTGATTAATCAACAGCCCTAATTTAAAGCAATGACAATAAAAAATAATCATTCTGATTGTGGTGCTGATGTAGCTGTGCTGGAGCCAGGATCTGACAAAGACACGTGGGTGAGGTAATATCTCTTAGTGGACTAATTTCTGTTGGTGAGACAGACAAGCTTTTGGGTTTCACAGAGCTCTTCTTCAGGTCAGCTCTGTTAAGCTTGAAACCTTGTCTCTTCAACCAACAAATATTAGTCAAAGGTACGGATAACTCAGTGGTTTGAGCATTAGTGGCTAAACCCAGGGTTGTAAATTCAATCCCTAAGGGGGCCACTTAGGGATCTGGGGCAAAAATTGGTCCTGCTAGTGAAGGCAAGGGGCTGGACTCAATGACCTTTCAAAGTTCCTTCCAGTTCTAAGAAATGGGTCTATTTCCAATTATAATATAAAGTGAAAGATATTAGCTCACCCATCTTGTCTTTCTTAATCATTCTAATGAAAGATGTCCCTCAATATATTGCTTCAAAACTGTATTCATGAAAACAATGCCCAGGAGATTGTTAAAAAACTATTGTAGTTATACATATTCAAGAACCATACATATTCAGTTTGGCTTAAAACCTGTATAACATGCTGATCTTCTCTAGATTTAACTTTACTGTTCATACGCCCAAATATTACCTTCATGTTTGATACTAATAGACAATGGATTTTTCTAGTGCAGCATTATTCATTATAAAACACAATTATGTAAAGGGCACTGTAGAAAAATTCAATATTTATAAGGTAACAGTACATAGCTATAGTTTACTGGAGGGAACACATTTCCCCCTAGTTTGACAGAAATGTTTTGAGAGATTGTGAAAATGTGCAAAAGAATGAATGTATTGCAAAAAGGAGAAGATGACCTTGAAGGTGACATTACTACTTATCAGTACTTACTGGTACACAGGGAATTCTATCCAGAAGGATCCCACAGTGCTTTACTGACTTTACAGACTAAGGCCCAGATTTTTAAAGGTATTTAGGTATCTAAACTTCCGTGGGGTTTTCAAAATCACCTAACTCCTACTGATTTCAATATGATTTAGATGTCTAGGCATTTCTGAAAACCCCACCAACTGCCTATCTGGAAATCTGGTGCTAAGTTCCTGGTCCTGCAAGCACTTATTCACATGATAGTCCCTGGCACTACTCCCACATGTAAAGTTACTCATCTGCATAAATATTTGTGGGGTCAGACCCTCCTACAAGCCTTGATTCTGATCTAAGTAAGACAATGAGAGGTTTGCCATTGACATCAATGGGTGTGGGATTGGGCCCATAGTCCATGGGTGATGAAGCAGGTGACATCCTGTATGCATTACTCTTTTAACTGATGACCAGGAAGAGAATATGAAGTGATGAACAAAAGCACTGGGGTGCATTTTGTTAGCAAACATGATGTGAGCTGCGAGATTTAGCAAAAAGTGAGCTGAGACTTCAGAAGGCTCCATAAGAGATGTTTAGAGATGGCTCGGTTGTGCCTGTCTCTTATTTGGCCAAGTGGAGGCTCCTTGAAATGAATGTAGTCTCCTTCCCAACACCTTTGCTCAGCCTACCCAGATCTTACATGGTGCCTATTGCCTGATCTCCAGATGCTACTCCCTTTGCAATCATGTGGGTATGGAGGTGGTTAAGATGGCTGGTCTTGGTTCTGTCACTCCTACTTGCAGGCCAGGCACAAGCGAGAAAGTAACCTGCACAAAGAGTTATACTGTTACTTCTCCATAGCAACAAGGGGGATCAGGGAAGGAATTTTGAATACCCTTTCAGTTCCTTTCCAGCACAGAATGTTGGGAATCAGGATTTCTGAGTTCTCTTCAGAGATCTAAAGTGGAGTGTGGCCTAATGGTTAATGATCGCAGGTAGCCAAGTGTACAGAACTGACTCATTCAATCTGAAGGGTTGTGTGCTTAAGTGGATAAGAGTTGGGTCTGTTATAGCGGAGAGAATATTCGATTCCTAGCTCTGCCAGAAGTCACGTTGTGCAACTTCTCAAGTGCCCCATATGCAATTGGTGGGGGTGAGAAGGAATGATACTTGCTGGTTTCCCTAGGCAGGGATATGAGACCTTCTACAGTAAATAGATAGAACTATTAACATCAGTCATTGGAACGTCTCCTCTTAATATTTCTTCTTCACTCAGTTTAGACACTGAATCTAGATTGGGCAGTTTAATTTTCTGGGATTTATATACAATAGTGCATGGTCTTTGTGCTTGGATTTCCAATACAGCAGGAAGGAGTCAAGATTATTTTTTATTATTTTTAATGTAATTTGAATATTTGCAAGAGAACATTTTTATTCATATTGGATTTTGGAAAAGTTTTTTTTTTCTTGTTTAAATTAAAGTTAAATTTTTGGTCTAAACTACTGTATTTGATATTTTCTTTTTGGCTTAAAACAGTGTTTCTCAGACTGGGGTCACTGCTTGTGTAGGGAAAGCCCCTGGCAGGCCGGGCCAGTTTGTTTACCTGCCCCGTCTGTAGGTCCAGCTGATCATGGCTCCCACTGACCACGTTTCACCGCTGCAGGCCAATGGGAGCTGCTGGAAGTGGTGGCCAGTACCTCCCTCGGCCCGCGCCGCTTCCAGCAGCTCCCATTGGCCTGGAGCAGCAAACCTCGGCCAGTGGGAGCCGTGATCGTCCGGACCCCAGTTTGAGAAACACTGACTTAAAAGGATATTTTTGCCAGGCCAAACAAATCACTCACGTCTGTAGTCTAGTCAATTATGGCAAGAACTGCCAGAGTGTTCCACTTTTGAAGAATTAACTTTTTTGGCTACCATAGTTCTCATAAGTAACAAATTACCTAGCAAGTAGCTTGAAAGATCACATGGGAAAGTGACACTTAGCACTATTTATGATTTCTTCCCTGGAAAGAATTGATTTTATTTCATTCCCTTGCCATATGTAGTGGAAACTGAACTGAACACCATATGTTCCAGGTTCAGCATTCTCCTACAACTCTTGTTATTATCTTTAATTCTACCAACAGCTGCTCTCACTGGAGTCTGATACCCCCTGAAGATTAATTTCTGATAGATTAGCTGTAGTGCTAGATCAATTGCAGATTTTTAAAAAAAACTCTTAGCAATGTTATTCCATTGTGAGTCTTTGATGGGAGTGTTAAAATCACTATCTTGAACTGTAAACTCTTCAGGGCAGGAATCTTGCCTTCTTATGTTTTAACTGTGCCTAGCACAGTGCTGATGGAGATTTGGACACTACTTCAACAGAAATAGTAAAATTATAATAATTGTTCTAGAGCCTTGTTAATAACTGATTATCCTACTGTAAACATTATATACAAAACACTACTTTAAAAGAACATATTATGGTTGCAAAGTCAAACATGCAAGTTAGAAAATGCAGAATTAAGCTTGCCCATGCAACCCCAATTTGCCCCCCACTAAAATACATTAGTTTAATTACATGATCACATGCTATTTTTTTATATACAGGATCTTTGCCTCATTTAATACACAGGATGGACACTGGTTAGACTAGTGAATAAGCAGCTATTAAATGTTTCAATTTAAATGTATCCTCATCATCCAATGTATGGCCCCATGACTTATTTACTGCACACTAGTCAAACCCTGCTCCAGATAAAGAATTATTAATTTCCATTTGGGCTTTTCTATGGCGCTTATGCCTATAGCATCTCAGTGATTCACAGTCATAAATTATGTTATCTTTCAACACTCCTGTCAAGTAAGGTAGCATTTTATAGATGGGAAACTGAGGTGCCGAGATTATGATCAAAAGTGAACAATAATTTTGAGTGCCCAATTTGAGATGCTTATGGCATTATTTGGACAACATACCATTTTATAGCATGTTAACTGTTTGGAGCACAGCTCCCACTGACTTGCAGTTGTGAATGTTCAGCTCTTCTGCAAATTAGGGTCCAAGTGTCTGAAGTTGAGGACATGACCCAGGACATGAGGAACACTCAGGTAGTGGCCATGTGTGACAAATTTGGTTTACATGACTTCCCCAGCATCAAAGAGGAACTCTGTGACAGAGACAGGGATAAATCCAATTCTCCAGAGCGGCTTTCAACTACCTAAACCATAAGACACTCCTTTCTCTTTCTGCAATCCCCTGCCTCATACACTGCACTTCTTCCAGCTTGTGCAACAAATAAGCAGGGGTCACTACACAACTCTGAATCATGCCTAGAGCAGGTTCACCTTTTGCATCACTCCTATGGAAAAACATAGATCATGGAATTAAAGACTGTAACATAATGCATACACACAAGGTGTCTGAATTAATGTTGCACAGGCAACCTTAACTCTGACATTTCTTAATCCTTGAGTGCTTGGACTGGTTAAAAGTTAGGAAACAAAGTGTAGAAATAAATGGTCAGTTTTCAGAATGGAGAGAGATAAATCTTATTAATCTCTTCTCATACAGAAACTGTTCCATACCCCTGATCATTTTTGTTGCTCTTTTTCTGAACCGTTTCCAATTCCATATATCTTTTTATAGATGGGGCGACCACATCTGCACACAGTATTCAAGACATGGGCGTACCATGGATTTATAGAGAGGCATATGATATTTTCTGTCTTATATCTTATCCCTTTCTTAATGATTCCAACATTCTGTTCACTTTTTTGACTTGCGTGCACATTGAGGGATGTTTTCAGAGACTATCCAAAATGACTCCAAGATCTCTTTCTTGAGT